>NW_024342474.1:7673517-7704220 GCF_902729225.1 Pteropus medius | reverse complement strand
GACCTCATCTTCTGCCACTCTCCCACACTGACCTCCCTGCTGTTCCTGTTCTTCAAATATGTCAGACAGGCTCCCACCTAAGAACCTTGACCTTGGCTCTTTCCCTTACCTAGAATGCTCTTCTCCTAGATACTCACATAGTTACTTCTTTTACCTCTTTCAACTCTTTGCACAAATGCCACCTTTTCAATGAGGCCTACCTACGCTGACCACCTATTCAAAATTACAACTGCATCCCACCCTCACCCCTTTTCCATAGCCTTTACCACCTTCTAACAAAATATGTAGTTTACTTATTAACAGTTAGGTATGTCTCTATACTCTTCCCCACCAAATGTAACCTTCACAGTGGCAGGTATCTATCTGTCTGTTTCGTGGACTGGCCTATGGTAAGCACCAAGAACAGACTCTGACTCAATAAATATTTGTTGAACTGGACTGAACTCGGAAGAAACAAATTATGCTGATGATACAAGATAACAATCACGAATGTTCTCAGAGGTAAGAGATGATATTTTGATCATGAAATCAGAGCTGGATTCAATAAAAAGAAAATTTAGATATTTACTCCAATCTCAATCCAGTAATAATAAAGACACCTTCACTCTTCATTTGTCCAGAAGTGCAACAGAAAAACTGGATTATAAATTTGGGGAAATTGCTCAGAAAATACAAAATGATAATGAGACGGAAAATAAAAGAGATTAATAAGAAATTTATAAAACTATTTCTGGAGGTCCCACATAACAGAGGTTCTAGAAGGACAAAACAGAAAATTTAGGACAAGAAATCTTAATGAAATTATTCAAGAAAATTTTCCAGAATTGAATGATATGAGTTTCCAGAATTATAAAGACCCCCCATCAAAATGATCCATGGGAAAAATTTCTCCCAAATCTCACAGCCAGGAATATTGCACTTCCTCACAACTGTTTTTTTTTTTTTTTTTTAATCCAATAGACACAGTCAACGGACTGCTTCTCTCGTTTTCAGACATTTAGTCTTAA
Source organism: Pteropus medius (assembly GCF_902729225.1). Classification (NCBI taxonomy): domain Eukaryota; kingdom Metazoa; phylum Chordata; class Mammalia; order Chiroptera; family Pteropodidae; genus Pteropus; species Pteropus medius. The sequence continues at coordinate 7,703,213 of NW_024342474.1, read as the reverse complement.
GGGAACTTAAAGCCAAACTGCAGTCTACATTAGCAAGCAAACAGGTTGATATGCATATCAGCATTCCAACCCACATCTGGCAGGAATCCTCTGACTGTCCTTCCCTTTATTCTCCACTTAACATCACTTCTTTATCATTTTTAAAAGTCATGCTGAATTGTGAGTATTTTTTATAAGCCATTTCAAATTCTCTTTGGACCACAAATGGGGTAAGTCAAATATAACACCATGCACTTAAAAAAAAAAAACTTGCACTAATTAATGTTTGTGAGAGAGTGGCAGAAGATAGTAGGAGATACAGGCTAACCTAAATTTTTCTGCAAAAAAAATGCAGGTTGATGCAGCTTCATCTTTAAAGCAATAAACCAATATCAGAGAGGGGAACTCAAAACAATGAGATAAATAACAGAGCCACAAATAACTTATGAGAATTCAAGAGTATTAAAATAGAGCTTAAACGTAAGTTACGCTAAATGCAGTATAGTCCAGGATTAGATCCTGGAACAAAAACTGGTGAAATCCAAGTAAAATGTATAGATTAGTAAATAGTATTGTACTAATAGTAGCTTCTTAGTTTTTACAAATACCAGAATTATGTAAGATGTTCACATTAGGAAAAGCTGGGTAAAGGGAAGACAGGATCTCTCTGAGCTATCTTCCCAACTCTTCAGTGAATCTACAATTATTCCGAAATAAAAAGCAGTTGCCTTGCAAGGGTAGAGAAAGGGGACACATCTGTCAAAACTTATCCACCTTTATAATTAAAATGTGTATGCAAATTATACCCAACAATAGTTGACTAAACAAACAAAAAAACAAGTCACAAAAATACATAAACATTACAATGCCCTTTGTGTAAATCTCAGTTACCTTGTTTCTATATGAATGGACAAATTTATAGCAGAAGTTGCTTCTTAGGCAGATGGGAAGATACAGTACAAGTGTAGGGCAAGTGAGGTACTCGCTTAGGGTATAAAATTTAAGAGGATGCCAAGAAACTCAGCAATCAAGATAAATAATATTTTAATATAATATCAAAATTTAAACCAAAAGCTAAATTTAAACCAAGAAGATTCATGATGAACAAAATACCAAAATTTTCAGTAAAGACAAGGTCAGTAACAGTGCCATGCCAGGCGACACTAGAGACTAAAGCAAGAGGCCAGTTCAGTCCTACTGGTCCTGACCTTTCTATCCCTGGCTGGAGGGGAGAGCCTGAAAGGTGAGACCTGAACTATGACGTCTTAGTTCCTGAATAAGAGTGCTGAAGCAAAAAAGAGCAAAAGATTGTCAGTGTAGTATTTTACATACTTCGGTGCATTTTGTTTCCTAATTTAAAAAATAAAAGCAATAAAAATTAGGAAGAAAATAATGCAAGGTACTCTATGGCCCAGCAAGCTATTTAAACAGCTTCATAAATGTCCAGTCTTACCTGAAAAGTGTGAATAGTTCTTGCCCAGGCATGTCTTATGCGACAATTTTGCATTAGTTTCCTAAAATCCACAGTTACTTCCAGGCCAGCCCTATTATTAATGGTCAAAAATCTTTTCTTTCCAGAAGTTATATCAGTTTTATCCTGTCACCAAAACAAAAAGCCATGATGTATGTTTTCAAATGTACTATAAAAATATCCTATTTTTGGATTGAACATAAAATGTAAGCACCTTATAAGTAAAATGGCATGTCCATTTACTACCAGTGTTAAGAATTTCAAATGGCTTAAAATTCATGCTTGAGCACAAACTAAATATATATACACCCAAATAATTTAAAAAACACAGATGGAAGTTTTTGGTCCTTGAAACTTAATCAAATTTGACTCTCTGGAAAACAATCTTTGTTGGCTTTCTTATTCTGAAGTCTATACATTTTATTTCTTGTACTTAAGTCTGCATATGCTCTTTGCAAAGAGTTTACTTTTTCTCACAGCCCTTAAAGAATAAACTTATAAAGTTTAAGAAGGTGTTTATACATTGAGAACAAATTAAAAGTGATTACTTCTACAGTTTCTATATTTGAGCAGCAACCAAAGAAATGATGCTTTGTAAAATATAGCGTTACTTGACCCTTGTTTTTGTTACTCAAGCATTTCACACTTATTAAAAATGTTTCTTCCCAAAGTCTTCCAGAAAACATAAGAGAAAGGAAAACTTCCCAAATATTTTATGAAGCCAGCATTACTGACACCGAAACCAAACGAGACACAATTAGAAAACTACAAACCAATATCCCTCATGAACATGGATGCAAAACTCCTTAACAAAAAATTATAGAAGAAGAATGTCAACTCTGATATGATTAGATTCTAAATTAAACCCAGGGCAATTTTTTAAAAAATCTATCTTTAAAATATCAATCAATCTATCTCTAACAAGTAAAAAGGTACTATTTTTCTGTTGTCACTTACATGTGTTATGAAAAATATTTCTCCATTGCAGAGTCTAATGCCACTTTCAAAGTCATGCTTATTATTAGCAAAACCATGAGCAGTACCATTACAGACTTCACTGCTGGCCTCTAGTTCTTTATTTTGCTGACTGCTGGAGGTATTTTCAGGCAGTAAGTCCGAGAGATATGCATTCTTAGTACAACAAATTTTATCACCGACTCCACATATAAGTCTATTCTTATGGTCTCTGGATTAGAAAAAGATAACAATCATCAAATTTGGATAACATTAATTTCATTTCATTTAAGCATAAACTCCCACTCAGATCCGATTCAGTCCTCGAGATAATTTCCATACTTTATTTCTCGTTTGTTCTCCCAACCGCAACAACTCAGGCTCCCATAGTCATGATGTGATTACTACCCTCTCTGTACCACCTCGGACTCAGTGACATTTCCCAGCCAAAGTTTTCAAGTTAGAAGTCCTGGCATAAATGCTGATGTCCCTATTTCCCTCTCGATTCTAAATGTTACCAAAAATCTTACTAATTCTACTTTTTAAATTCATCCTCTTCTCTCCAATCTCTCCTATCACTACCCTATTTCAGGTCCTACAGCACTTACACATATTTCTATGATAATAATTATAAGGTATTAAAATAATAGCAGCAAATGAAAACATGTTGGTAATATACCAGCTAGTGCAATAAGTGCTTCAGGTATGTTATTTCATTTTGTCCTTATTACAACTTTATGAGGAACAGTCCATATCTGTATCCTCTTTTACATACATGAAAAGGTGAAATTACCTGTAGGTGATAGAATCACCTACCGTGATAAATCTCAGAACAAACAAAAGAACAGCAAATCAAGGTGGACTGTCCTCAAGATTTCAGTTCTTTAGTGCTCACCTGACTAAGTGGCCTGTGTAGTGCTTGCAACAGCAGTCGTTGATGATATCACAGTCTTGCCTGAAACACATGAAAATGCAAGAGTCGCCTTAATAGTATGTTTTGTGCTCATTTCTGTTATCAATAATTATGACACACTGGATTCTATAAAACGACTCCAGGACTTTCTCCAGGAAAAAGTATTTTATACATTTTATCTCAGCATAAACCTTTGTTCCATTCAGGTTTCCTGTGAGTTTCCAAATATAAAATTTGGTAGAAAGAGCCCTGTTAGAAACTGCCCTCTGCCATGTCTAACAAAGAAATACTTCAAAATAAGAGAGAATTAACAGTGATGAACTATGAGAGTCTCCTATTCAAACAGTATATTAAAAAGTAATGTTATTACTTATTAATTACTTATTATTACTATATTAATAAGTAATGAGATTTAAAAGCTGGATTAAAAACTTTAAAATGTTATAAATGCTTTACCTTCTAAACGCAATAAATTGTGATGTTTCTGCACATTGTAGGTCGTTTTCTTTAAGTAAAGTTGTAACAGCAGAATATAAATCTGGTAATTCAAAAGAAAAAGTTAAAGTGGAAAAGCATGAAATTATAACATTGTTTCTATGGAGAAACAAATTCAGAATTCCTGCTAAAGGGTCGAAGAATGTTGTTTTCTTTTACACAAAAAAGATCGTGCTGCTCTGCTCCTTGCTTTTTTTCCACTCTCTCTACATCTAACAGATCAGTATGTACGTATTTCAATATGTTCATTGTATTTCATTGATTCTAACATATATATTTTTGTCACATTTTAACATCTCTAAAATTTTAGCTCGGCTATGAAGCTTGTCTTAGGTCTTTGTACTCTGTGATAATGGGAATAATTTACTCAGTAACTTATTAGTTATCAATGAGAACGTACTATATGACTCTAAGGAATATTTATTCAATTCTCTTAAAGAAGAAACTAATTTTCCAGATGAAGATTTTAATTAGGATAGAAAAATAGCATCAGTTAACTTCTGCTACCATTCTGAAACAGACTTTTTTTTTTAAAGTACATTCTCATTAATGTAAACAATAGATACCAGAAATAAAACTAACCATATTTTAGGTGGATCTAAATGGAGTAACAAAGAGATCAAGTTACTGAACCATCTAAGTCTCATGTTCTTCATCTGTTCTAGTACTTACTATTATCTGAGCTATCGTGAAAATAAATATTATCTATTCATTATTCACTATATATTTAATTTTAAAAATCACAAAACGATATGCAGCTTATAATCCAATTTAACCTAAAATAAATAATATAGGTTTATATATGGATATAATAAGGTTTAAAAGGATAAATACCCAGCTCTTACTAGGTATGTGACTTTTATGGAACTGTCTTGAGGGAAGAGGTGAGAGGAAGATTACAGTGAAATACGACTTCAAACACTTCTGTACCACCGGCTTTTTTAGGAATATAAATTATTTCTATAATCAAAAAAACCAGCAAAGCATTTACAGACTACTATGTATTATATGATTCCATTTAAAAAGAAAAAAGGAATATTGCAACATGTACATGAATACTAACCCAAGGGAACTGAGATTGGTGACATGCACAAATGAGGGAAGGCTTACAGATAAAGTTGTATATTACTTAATTTCACAGAGTGAAAGTCGCTAAGTAGGAAGGATATACCCTTAAGAACTGTGGCAACTACAATAAATTCTCAATAATAATTATTTAAATCTTTGCTAATTCAATTTTGAGTAAACCATTACACTATTTTAAAAAGTTTGCTAAGGAAGTTTATAATAGAAATAAAGATCGAAAGGTTTAATCAATTTAAATAAATTCACTTGCAATAGATAATTAATATCTATTATTCATTAAAAAAAAACACCATTTATACAGTGCCTCGAAACTGATGAGTGCCCTCAACCCTCACAACAGCTCCACAGGCATTGTCACTATGATTCCTGAAATACAAATGGTTAAGTGATGGGACAGGGGTCATATATATAAGGGAGAAGATTTCCTATCCCATCCTCTTTCTCTGCCCTGTCATGGCGTCATCTTAACACCCATAATTAGAAGCAATGTTTGTCCATTTCATAAGAAATAAAACTATTAGGGCTCAATTTGGCAACAGTTTGACAGCCATTACTTTTGTATCACAAATGTACTCAAGATAATTTATTTTCCAGTTGCTGTAAATGAAAAACTTCATTAAGATATGCTTTCTCCTGAATGAACTTAGATTACTGGGGCTTTGCTTTATTTTAAATTAATCATCTACATCCATTTATTCACTCAACAAATATTTATTGAGCCCTTCGCATGGCTGTGACAAGAGCTTACTTCTTTATAAAACTCTAGGGTAATCTGCTTTTGATGATTAATAAATTAGTTCATTTATTTTCAGTGTCTAATTTTTTTTTACTAGCAATATATATCCCTACCATGAAATAAAATTATAACTAGTCATTTAATAACTGTATTACAAAAATGAAATACTTAGCCTACACAACATAAAAGCTTATACTTACGAGATTGATGATCACTTTTCGACGACTGAGAACTGGCATCGTTTTCTGGGAGTCTGACAAAAATAAATGTTTTATCTTGTACTGAGACAGGGAGTGTCGAATTATCAGAAATGTTCAGCTCTGCATCGAATTTTGGAAATCGGCGTTTTGAGATTCTTAAATAAAGTAATATACCAGAACTTTAGTATCCAAAAAATGCATCTTCATATATGATCAGAGATAATGTCATTACAATAATTAATATTTGTTAATTGAGAAATAGGGCAAAAAGGCTACTCATATATGCATTATAACTAGTAAATTAGTTTTAAAATAGAATAAGCAGGACCATAAAGTTATATTTAGCAATCAGTCCCCCATCCCCAGCAAATTCAAAGCATTTGAAAAGATAAGGAATTTACTAAGCACCATTCTGAGAACCTGACCTACTTTTCTTCAGACTGCAGAAGAACCATACAAACTAGGTATCCTCACTTCACAGATGAGCAACATGAGGCTTAGTCAACTAGTGGGTTGCCCAAAGCTACGGAGGTAAAAGCAGGGGACCTAGGGGCCAATCTGGGCCCATTTGGCTCCATGTCACTTTCTATTTAAATTAATTTGCACTCTTTGGGGCTTTATCCACACGCTTACATCATACTCTTTCTTTTTCTCCTTTCTTCTGTGTATATCATACACATGGCCTTATTTTTCCAGTTGACCCGAGTATCCACATCTTTTCTTTGCTTCTATTATCTCCTCATCTCCCCTTTGTTATACTTCCCAAGACTAGCAAATTATATTAGAAAACCAAGTAAAGGGTAGGCACCTTGTCATAATTGAGTCTCTTCTTGGTCGTATTTGGAAGAAAACTGACTCCCTGCAAAGACCTAACAGCAGCCTGGCTGTCAAAGATGGTGGTACCCTACTGCGTCACCTTCAACCCTTCCCAAAAGGGTTGCAAGAGAAGAAAGGAGAGGGAAGAAGACTGTCTCTGCTGGAAATAATCCAGATTTAATTTCTGTGAGACTGAGAATTACCATGGATTTCCTGTTTTGCTTTTGACCCAAGACATATAACATATTTCTATCTCTAGGGGTTTTTCCCTGATACCACTGGGATCCTTCTGTCATTAAATATGATGATGATTAAGAAGAAATGATGAAAGGAACACAGCTCAGCCCCAATTATCTAAAAGGGTTACTAAAGAAATTCCTAAGTTTCAGATAAAACCTAGTTCACAGAAATCTAATGTGCTTTAGATTCTCCTAAGATTTTTTAGACTTTAAAATGATTAATCATCTACCAACATCCCCGAAATGAAGTAGCCTTTAGGTAGGAGCAGAAGGGTTATAGAAAAAGAATAGTACACATTCAACTGCATTATTTTTCTTAATGTCTTAATACAAACCTATATCATCTACCCTATTCCTGTCAATTCTTCCTCTATTCCCACTATCCTATGTAGGATAGACAGGGACACAGAGAAAGAAGGCTTTAGTGTTCTTGTTTCTGCTGACATCCAACCAAGAGAATGTTCAAGCAATAAAAACAGTATCTTGTAAAAGAGAGTCAAAACAAAGATAAATTTTGGCCAATGAATGAAACAGTCTCTTAGTATTCCGAGGTCTCATTATAGCTATTATAAAATACCACTCTAAAGGCTTATACAAAAACTAAGGAAAGAGAAGCGTTCTTCCCTACTTGAAGGAGAGTAATAGGCCTTGGGTGCCACCAAGACTCATCAAGGAGTGACATACCCCGTTGCCCTTTCCTTTCCCCTTCCCCTTCTCCTTTTGCTTGGGGCTCCCTACAAAAACTATGGGAAATTTCTTCCCGAATTCTCCCCTGAACTCTACTGAACTCATTTCTAAGTCTCTGCTTCCCTTGGGCTTATTTTAGTCCCTAAACTTGATGCGACTCTAATCCACATGTGCACTTTTTAAATGAGGAAAGCTTATTCATTTTTAACTTTCAATAATAATTTATGCTGGATCAGTAATGAAAATACTAACTTTATATTTCCAACTGAGGAGAAAAAGGTATATATATATATATAAAAATGAAGTATAGGTTTGCTGAAAGGGCATAGTAAATGCACCGCACTGACTCACCCTAATTCAAAAGCTAGTATGTATTTTTTTGACATTTTATTTTGAATACAACAAATTTTATAGTATACCTTGTAGCATTGTCCACAATTAGCTCAGATTCTGCTCTATGATTTGTCTTTAGTTCAATAGCACAATTTCTTGACTTAAGAGTCTCAAAAAGGTCTTGCAGCAAGTTACCAGGTTCAATGCTGGGTAACTGTCTAATATCACCTAAAATGGGGGAAAAAAATAAATACAGTAGGTTTTAGGTAAATGGGGTCCTCCAATTTTGAAATTACTTTTATTTCTCCCTACTGACATATGTTATAAAGACTTCTCTGAGAAAAAAAGCCGAAAAAATCTTCGTTTAGAATTACTTGAGAACACTGTCTTTAAAAATATTAAACGAATTAAAAGATCCATTCAAGTTAAACAATGTAAGATATAAAAAATAGTGAAAACACAACAAGGTAAAATTTGAATCAAACTTCTTTCATACCTATAACCACAGGCAAACTGTGTAGGGGCATATATCTTAGCCAATGTGTAAAGAAAAAAACAGGCCTTACATATCTAGTACTTAGTCACTTATTCAGTCTTGCTCAACATCTGACTTAAACATGGAAGAATTTATGGCCTCAAATAAATAAAATAAACATATAAAAAATAAACTCAACGCATTTGATAACAGATAAATTCCAGTAATGTAATGATAACATTTTGGTTTTGTTTGTTTTTACTTTAAACAAACAAACAAACAAACCCTAGAGATAAGAAAAACTATTTTCTGGGTGGAAGACGGAAGAATGCTTAAGCCACTAATAGAATCAACTACTTATAAAATATCTCCAAGTACCTAAAAAAATTTACTTATATACAATTCGATTCTCATACTATAATTCTATTTTTTTTTCTCCATTAAATCATAGTATTAGCACTACCCCACAGAATCTAACTGAATCTCACCAGAATTGCAAACAACTTAAGAGGCTGGTGAGGTCTAATTTGAGTTATTACTTTATAAAATTACTTTTAAATGGTCTATAATTCAGACTATTTTATTATTTCCAAATAAATCTACATCCTGATTTACTCTATGACATTTTTACCATTTTAATAGTAATCATTTAGGTGATCAGTAGTAACTCCTCACAACTCTATTTCATTCACATCCTAGCCTGCTAACATCCTGGCTTAAAGAACCACCCTAACTTCTGAAGAGAGTGGTCAGATTGATCTCAAATGGCTTCTTACCTGTAGGATATAGATATTAAAGCAGCGAAATGGTATATGCAGCCACTTAACCACAATGCTAATGCTTTGAACTAAACAACTGGAATCACGACAATATTTTAACTTACCGAGGATAATAAGCTTAGAAAGTTTGGAGTGTGCAAGTAATAAATATAAAACGGATCTGAAGATCCCTACAGATACCAAACTCCCTTCATCCACAACCAGAACTTTCACCGAAGAAAACTTCCATGGACTGTCTTTGGTTGATTTTTTATCCCATAAATAGAAGCTAAAATTGATCTGCAAGCAAAGTATGACATTTCTAAGTTCAGGTTATAAAATTTACATATTTATATATTTTATATGTTATTTTAAAACAAAACTCTTAAATTGGGGCATGGGGAGTGTAGGTAGCGTAATATAGAGGGAAAGGCTGAAAAATGGAGAATACAAAAGTTATAGAGATGAATACATAAAAAACATAGATCAAATCATTCAAAAAAGTGCTTCCTAATAACTACTTAGTGTGTTTAATTTAACAAGCTTCACACACATCAATACTCCGCTGCAAAAATCTCAACCCTTCTCTTATCGCTTTTGATCAGATTCCGTTCCCAAATAAACCTTCTCTTGGCCTTCTGAGTTAACCCAATCACTTAAACCTTCCTCTTCTCCCACTATAATACTTCATCCTGGTAATAAAGGGCTGCCTTTTCAATCTATGAAAATACCACTTTTTCATCTAGTATTCTAAATTCCCTTACTTCTCCAACATTTAAAAAACTATCGCCGCCAACAACAAAACAACCAAAACACTATTTATTACAGAGGTAATATTTACTATTTAAAAAATATAGATGAGAAAAAATTTGTAAAATTACAGGCAGATAATGTTAAATATTTTGATCTCTATCATTCCAGAAAGGTTTCTATATTATAAATATATATATACTGTATATACAGATTTTTTAAATGGTATATCTTTGCTTTCTACTGAAACTAGATTCAACATGTCTATTAAGTAAAAGCTTTCATATTTCCTTTCCAAATGCATCAATTCTCTGCAAAACCCATTCTTTCAGTGGCCTTGTCTCAACAATAGAACATTTGGAATCACTGCTAATTGTTCCCTTTATTTTCTTTTTTATATTCAATTAGTTATCTTAGAAATGCCTGAGTGACATTTTCCACTGTATTTCTAGTGCTACCAACTCAATAAAGGTCCCATCTATGAGATTACTTAGATTACTCTAATAACCTTACAGTCAGGTTCCCCTACACACTAACCCAAGATGGGACTGCCAGATAAAATGCAGGACATGCAGCTAAATTTGAATTTCAGATAAACAACAAATGACTGTTTAGTACAAGTATCTTTAATGCAATATTTGATACATATTTATACTTCAAATTATCTATATTTTTATCTGCTATATCAGGTATCCTCCAAGGATATAAATAAGTGACATAAGTGCCACCTTAATGCTCTTCCTATGCCGTTATACTCTCTCCTGAGCCTAAATGTGACTTCAGTAATATTCTCCCAGTATCCCAAGCAGATATTAAGATACTACCAGTTGATTGGAGTTGGAACATAAGATGAAATTTAATAACGATCCTTCTCTGGCCTCTCCTCTTCTAATTCAATCCTTCAGACTAATCAGACATGAAAGTGTAATGGGAAAAATCATAAACTGATCGGAAGATCCTTTCACCACTAATGAGCTACACTGAACTTCTCCAGGTCTCTGTTCACTCACGTAACAAATAAAAGTAGTGAGCGAAGTAATTTCTGAGGCGGCTCGTAGCTCTATAATTCTATGCAATCTTCTTTAAAACTGCTTTCGCTTCACTTCCTTGCTTAGAAACCCAGTAATGACTTCCCAGTAAATGAAGTCCAAGATTCTTTGTTAGGTTTTAAAGTCTACAATAAATGAGGAAACTATGGCATTGTAGAAAGTACAACAAGCTGGGGCTGGGGGGCGGTGGGCAGGGGTCAGAAATCTGAAATCAAGTGCTAGTTCTGCACCTGGTTAAGATCTTGGGCAAGTCGTTTAACATTTTCAAATTTCAACTGGCTCTTTTGTAAAACAGAGATAGCATCATTTACCCACTTCACTGGTTTATCAAGGATCTAATGATATGTCAAAATACTTTACCAACTTTAAAGCTCAAATTCTCAGTCTAAACTAAAGTTTTTCCATTATTTTGCCATACACAGACTTCACTCCAATCAATGCAGTCACTTCAAAACCTTCAACACACTATGATCCTTTTCCTCAATACCTTCAAAAAGGCTTTTCCCCTAATATTTTCCTTCAGAAATCTTCCAACAACTAAGTTCCTTGATCTACAAAATGGTGGTCAGGGCTAGAGGAACCAACAACACTCTACAAGTTTAAAACTTCGTGATTCTTAATGACAGCCAAAATTATTTTTTTCAAGCACATCAATTCATTTGAAATTTTTATTATGTAACTACTATTTGCCAGGCACTGCTGCGGATGAAGGAGATAAAGAACTAAACCAGATCATCAAAGTCTTCATTCCATGGAACTTTCCACTCTACACAATATAAACTTTTTCCTTCCAACTCCAGTGCTTCTTAAAATATGGTCTGTGGACTATGACATGTTTTTAACCAGTCCCAATAAGAAAGAGAGCCTGTGTCAGAATCTAAACTAACTACATCATTGGGCATATACCTTAGTTTAGCTGACTTTTTTTCATAAGAACTTCTCACTGAAAGAAACAGTGATTGACTTTCTACACTAGCTCCTATTTCACTGCAAACCAGTAACAGTTTACGGATTGGTTGTTTCGAATGGCACTGATCATTTAGGATTAGCTACTATAAGGCAGGGATCTGGAAGACATTCAGGAAATACCTACTGATGGTCATCAGGAAGAAATGAAAAATAAACTAGTAAAATTTGTCTTTAAAGCAAATGTTTTCTCTAGAGAAAAAAAAATATAAAAGGTTTTACCTGACATAGCGTATAAGCACTAAAACCAGTTTTCTGTCTCAGTAAGCCAGCTGCTTTCCCTGTAGGTGCTGTAAGTAAAACTTCTATAGCCTTGTCTGCCTTCAGTGGACTTTGCTCGGTAAAGGCAATCCATTCTTCTGGCACATCCTGGTCTTGTTCGAAGTCCTCACAAGCTTTTTTCACTTCTCTTTCTTCCAATACCTCTATATGTTTAAAAAGATGACTAACAATTGTGGTCTTCCCACAACCACCTTTCCCACTTATGACGGTCACAGCATTGGAGCAAATCATTTTCAAAGCAGCCACCTGATCCTGATCCAGTTGATCGTCACTTATTTCTGCATCATCTTCATTTTCACCCGTATCCCAAATATGGTCACCACTCTCCTGTGCATTCAGAATGTCCGCAGAAGTTTCTAAGCTTGTTTCATCAGGTTTACTTTCATTCAATGTATCATCACTTCTTGAATTCTCAGGTTTTGTGATATGAATAGACGCAAGCACCTTTTTGACATCGACATGTAAATGCCATGGAGGCCTCATCATCAGGTCACCTACTGAAGAGGCAATGTCTCTTTCAGCCTGATAAAGGTCATAAGGAAAAATACAGGCCCTCTTATTATATGTCACCACATTGATATCCTTCAAAAACTTCAGAGACATCCAAACATCAAGAAAAGACATTTGGTCTGACAACTGAGAGGTTAAATCAGCTTCTTCTACATACGTGTGCCCATGCTCTCTACATATCTGTTTCAGTTTAGAATATATTATTAATGCATTCTTCTCTAAATCAGTCATCAACTGGATAAGAGACTTGCACTCACAAAACGCTGTCCAACTCGCCTCACATCGCAAAAGCTTCAGTTCTCTGTAGGTTATCTTTAAGAAAACAAAGTTCAAGTTGCTTTATAAAAATTATAAATGTTGATGAGTAGTATTAGAATTATAGTAAAAGCAGTGTTATTTGTTAATAATTTTTTAAGTCCCATTAGACACGTTATTTTAACTAAATTTGGAGAACAAAAACTATGTACCTAAAACATCACTAAAGTTTTTAATAGACTGTCTTGTGATTAGAGATCTATATAATTTTAAAATTAAACTTTCTCAAAACAGTACACTTGATTTTAAAAGTCAAATAAACACTCTGAGATTTACCACTAAAAACAGGAGTTCCCTGACTCACCCTTTCCATGTCTCTAAAGGCATTTCCAATACTTTCTGCTATTTCTTCCAGAATCTGCGTTTCTAAGTATTGCTTCTACTATTCTTTAATTTTATTTTAAATTTTAGATATTTTTGTATTAACTCCCTACTATGGAAAGTCTTTCTCTACAGAAGAGCTCTCTCTTTTATACCATCACCTCCACAGGGAGTCTGTCAACATTCTTGGGGATCCAAAAATTATCTCAGAATTTTTAAATTGTATTTGCATTTGGAAAGCCACCTTTAACCAAGTACTGCCAAAATTTAAGTGCCACATTTGGTTTCCAACACCACATAGTGCCACTTTACTGCTCTTGGTCTTTAATAATAACTGTATAGTCATTTGTAAATGATATTACTGTACCAAAAAAATCAAATGATATTATGCTGTATTATATAAATAGTGAAAGTTTTCAAAAGTTCAAATGGGAAAGTGGGGGACTGAGTTGCACAGCAGAATGGATTTGCCAAACTCATAAGAACTTGTGTCTCCAATGAAATTTAGACTCAAGTTGCAAATGGTAACTAAACTACAAAAAAACTTGTCATATTAAATTAAATTATATAAGTAAATTATTATTAATTTGAATGGCGTTTATTTTGTTATTTTGTTTTCCTTTATAAACTTATTGCATAAGAACTATAGAAATAAAAAGTTTATATTTAGTTGTAACACTCAAAGAAAAATAAATCAACACTTAAGTCCATACAATTTTTTTTCCTTTGAAAGAGATACAATTGTCAAGTTTGAGATATCCTGCCTTATATATAATTACTAAAAGCTAAGCAAATGTCGTACTTACTTTACTAAACCCAAGTTTCCACGGACATGCACCTAAAATCTCTTCTATCTTTTCCAACACCTCTTTGGAACCTGAGCTTATTAGCTGTTCAAAGTGTCGAGGCAGAAGAACTGGAAGGAATTCCATTATTTTTGGAAACCGCAACGCTGTCATTACATTTATAAATGGAACTACAGGATATCAGAAAATAAATCAAAACATACAAATTAGCTCACAGAACAAGAGATTTGATGGACTGTTTCACTAAGCACTATCAGTTCAAGAAATCCAAATCAAAGAGAGATGAATAAATCTACTTTAACCAGCAAGAAAATCGATATTATAACAATTTCTTTTGTTCATTGTGTTTAACACCAAAATTTATGTTTTTTAAATGCTCAGATAGCTACTTCTTAGCCTTTTGTTTCCTTTTGCTTGCAAACAACTAGAATAAAATTCTTGACTCGATAATATAAATATGAATTCAAAGCTAAGCATAAAACATAAGTTATTTACATATTAGCCTTTATAATCATTTTTCTGACTATAATCATGATCTTTTTGTCACTGAAGTCATTCGATGACATTCTGCCAAATTTATTCAATATAACTAAGAAATGAAACATTCCATCTATATATGTGAATGTCCAAATAACAAACCATATTTAAAAAATTATTTTAAGTCATTTTAGACTGAAATTTTTCCAAAATGGATTATTCGTGTTCTTACTTTTTTCCTCTGCTTTCTTAAATAGACTAATTGACAACTGAACTTTTTCTTAATGACTCAAAGTAATCCTATGGACACAAAACTTAAAGAAAGAGAGAGAAACACAGAATTGGAGCAGGAAAGGAACTGAAAAAAGCCTAAAGATCATCTCACTCAATTTCTTCACATTAAAGATGAGGAAAACCTGGAATTTTGTTGTTTTGTATTTCTTTATAAATTCACTGCATAAGAGCAACAGGCATAAAAACTTTATATTTAGTTGTAACACACCGACATTTTGGAATGTCAATGACATGCTCCAAAAGCAATATAAAGACATTTTCACCATAGTTATTTAAAAAAAATAACTATGCCAAGATACCATAGCAGCAATATTTTAAAACACGCTAGTCATTAAGCATCTCAATTACACTAAACCTCTATGATAAAAATCACACCTACTTGTGTTTTCCACAGGAAGGCACATTTCGTGATCTGGTTGGGACTCTTTCTGTTCAGTCTGTGTCGATTGTTTTTGACCATTCCTCCCAAGTTCTTTGTAGAAAGTTCTTAATGTTTCCCAAAGATTTTCAAAGTTGAGGTCTTTAAAGCTTGATACTTTAGATACCCAAGCTAAAAATTTATTTATATGATCACTGGGGACATTACAGTCTTTAAGAAAGAGGGAACAGATATGTTTTTGATCTGGTGGTGACATATCAGATTGTAAAAAGTAAGATGGAAATCCTTGAACTTGATAGTTCCTTGATCTCACGGGCTTTACTTGTACCTTCACTCGCCACCAAGGACCCGTTAATGGAAAACGTCCAAGCACTTCACACTTCTCTTGAGTGTTTTCATCAAAAATCACAACTTTAACAAAGAAAAGTTAATTTAGCATATTTAAAAAATCTCTCTCCCCATATTTTATCAAATCCACCATTTTCTTGAACACTCCCACCACCACCACCACCACACACAGAGCACCCTATACCAAAGTCCATTAGGGTGTCCACATTCCACTTACCACTTATGTGTCTCCCTCTACTACCCTGTAAGCTCTCTAGAATATGACAATGTTTCATTTGTCTTTGTATTCCAAGAGGTAAGCATGGTAGGTACATGGCAAAAGTCTGCTGATCTTCTTCTAAAAGCAGTCCTCTCTCTGCTACTCTGAACTAAGCCAAAAGTGAACTTCATGCAGTCTCTAAAAAATGCCGTGGTCCCTCCCACCACAGGGCCCTAGCATAAGCTGTTCTATCTGCCTTAAATAGTCTCCTCCTTTTGTTTATCCCATTTACTACAGACCTCAGTTTAACTGTCACTTCCTTGGATCTCATACGTATAAGCTTACATAGCACTACTTACTAGTCCTTCTAAGCACTAAGTAATATTACAGTTATTTCTGTGATTGTTTACAGAATGTCTGTTTAATTCACTAGCGGGTAAGCTCTAGTAAGGCAGCAACTTCATCATCTTATCCCTGCAGGGTATTTTTCTGTCTAAATCTGTGCCAGCCACACACGTGACTATTTAAATTAACTAAAATTAATTAAATGTCAATTTCAGCTACTCGGTCGCGCTATCTGCATTTCAAGTTCTCAATAGCCGCATGTGACTAAGGGCTATTGTTCCGGACAGTGCAAATACATAACAATGCCATCATCGCAGAAAATTCTACTGGACAGCACTGGTCTGAACACTAAAATATTCTTAAATATCAGTCACAATGTGCAAACAGATATAATTTATGGCACATGAAACCATAGGTAAACACGGATATTCAGATTATGAACACAAGGTTAATCAATCAATAATGCCTTAAGGTGTTTCTTCTTAAGTATGCGTGTTTTCTAAGTAGCTGAAAAATAACCACATATTTGACTAAAAGCAGGAAAGGGAAGTAGTTAAAAGCCCCCACATTGCCTGTTATAAATATCCTCGACTATAAAACGACTTCAAAGAGCTGTGAACATTACATGAGATAATACATGCAGAACTTAAACTTAACACATAGTACTTGCTCAAGTCCCTGCTATCATAGTGTTAATATTATTTTATCCGTAGTAGGACAAAACAGCTAGGCCATCCCAAAGGAAGTCTGTTAACAGCGACAGGGCGCCTGACTTGAGACAAGGCCACAATGGGAAATTGTTCATTCGTCCTCCAATCCCATCCCCGGGGGGCAGGGTGCTTCCTCACCCCAGAGGCGCCCAGGGAGGCTGCCAGCCTTTAGGCCTCCACTGCAGAGCTCCTCGGCATCGACGAACACCGGCTCTTCATCCTCCTCATCCTCCTCCAAGTAGTCATCGCTCTCCTCCACCAGGTCCTTGAGTGGGAGCAGAGGTCCCTGCAGTTCGCGCAACAGCGGTTTCAAGGAAGCCATAACTCAGTTCCCCGAAGTTCGACCCCAAGTCCAGAACACCCCGGCTAGGAACAGGTCCACCAACAGCCAATCAGCGGCGCGACTGCGAGACCGTGCACTTCCCAGGACGCGGCGCGCGCGGGGCGGGGCGGCGGCGGAGGCTCCGGGAGGGCGCGGGGTAGGGGCAGGGCAACGCGCAGACGCGGGAGGAGCTATTCCTGCTGCGCACCGCAGGCAGACTCCACCCGGTGCCTGGGCAAAACCCGCCCGCTGGGCAGTGGCAGGTGTGGCACCTACTGAACTCGTAGCCTACGACGTCTCCTGCGGAGAGAGACTCGCGGGGAGGGCCACATCTGGTGAGCCTAGCGGGCCGGAAAAGCAAGCCCTCCAAAACGAGACCCCCCCAGAACAAAAATCTACATGCCGTTCAAGACGGCTGGTCACCAGCCAAAGCACAGAACAGCAGATCTCCAGTCCGGAGACCCGCCTGTCTAGTCGTGACTGCTTTGTGCCTCCGTTTCCTTAAGAAGTTGAATTTCTGTCGTTAAAGGTACTTATTCAAGGTACATTTCTCTAGTCCCCGTTCCATTCGCATTGTATCAGGATCCAGGGCAGGGACCCCAGGTTCTGTGTTTTTAACGCATGTTCCAGGATGTCCGTTTTTATGCACAGCCAGGTTTGGAAAAACACTGGATTAAGTGACATTGAAATTCCTTTTTAATTTTTCCTTGGTGAGTACACCCTCGTCTTGCAAATTTCTTTAAGCTGCTACTTGCTTACAGTGGGGCAAAAAACCAAACAAACAAAACAAAAACAAACAAACAAAAAAACCCTATATATTTGTAGCCCAGAGTATAGACGGGAACAGGGGAAGCGAACTGGAAGAGAGAAAAACTGGCTTAAAAAATAATTCTGGAGCCATGATGCTCATACTTGATGGAGATCCTATTTGAAAATCATGGTGCTCTTTGATGAACACCATAAACTATATTACTACATTACTATTTTGATACTATTATGAAGTTACTTTACTAACAATACACCTAAAGTCACAAGGCATACACTGATAAATCCAAAAACATTTTATGCGAGAGTCTAATATAGATAAACAGCCAGCACCTAAGATTTAAGAAAAAATACTAAAATTGATTCACCCTGCCTTTCGGTACAAATGTCTACTTCGGTTGCTTTTGGAAGAAAAATTCTCTGCTGCAGCTGACAAAAACACCAAGGATCATCTATGTGAGGTTGAATGCCTTTACACCCACAATGGCTACTGTTTCCACAACATTGAACTTGTTCTGACAAAGGTCGCACTACTGGTCTCTTTGTTGCTAAATCCAATGGATACCTTTTGGTCTTGGTCTTACCTCACCTCTTCACCTCTAAAGAGTATTTGACACTGATAACTATTTTCTTCTTGTAATAACACTCTGCTCCCTGAGATTTTCTGGCTTGTCTTCTGTGGTCTTCCTCCTCTTTTTCTGGCCATTTGGGCTGTCTTTGGGCTCCTCTTCTGGCCTCTTAAGAAGTGGTATTCCCCGGGGTTTCATCAAGCATCTTCTCACTTTGTAATCCTTCCCACAGTCATCTTTCACCTACATGCTAAAGATTCCTGTCAAAATTGATGACAGAGACTTGAACCTAGACAGGAATTCCCTAACCTTAAGCCTTCCCTAAGGGATTATAGGAGGAGCTCTCATACCCTATATCATTGAGAAAGCCTTACAAAAAGAACTGTATGTTTACAACAGAGCTCTATGGTTGGAACAGCCCCTCCCCTTAACTTCCTCTTCCCTGCTGTAAAAGCAGACTTCCTGCTTCTTGATCTTCTTGCTTCTGGCTCTCCATGTCTGGACAAACTGGATTGCAATCCTTTCTCTTGAATAAATCCTTTCTGGTGACAGAATACATAGTTTTGTTTACAGTTAATACTCCTAATCTGATTTCCAAACCTGTGCAAACAACCACCTATTAAATGCCACTGCTGGATGTGCCTTAGCTACTTCAGAGTCAACATATTCAAAATGAAAGTTAGCCACTGCCTAAATCTAGGTCACTTATGTGTATATACATAGGATATCCTTATTACCAACATGATGATTTGAGGACAGGACTCCAGAAATTAAGCTTCTGTTTATATAACTCAATTGCTTTCTACTGGATAGTATAAGTGAGGATTCAGGATGGTAAGAACCTTGCTTCTTTACCTACTGTTTCCTCATTTTTTTCCATCCCTCATTTTTTAAAATGTTAACCATTCTAGGTTCCTGGATACCATTTTGCCATACATTGTAAGTAATAGTACTCAAATCTGGTTGTACATTATGATCACTTGGGATGTTTCTAAAAGTGAGATTCCTGAATCTACCCTGAAGCTATATTTCCACAAACACACAAAAAAACATAGACATATGTTTTTATATATAATTTTTATAGTAGCAAATGATTGGAAACAGCAGAAATGAGCATCAATAAGAAACTTATGGAATAAACTGTGATACACCCACGCAATGGAGTATTCGTTAGTGGTTTTTAAAAAGAAAGAATGAGGAAGATTCCCCTGAACTGATAGGGAGTGATTTCCAAGATATTGTGTTAAATATGAAAAAGCAAGACATAAAACAATGCATATAGTTTTATTTACGTATGTTATGCTTGTTTTTGCCCCCTTCCCCCCCCCAAATAAAAGAAGAAGAAGAAAGAAAAACACAGGAAAGATAAACCAGAAATTAATTAAAATAGTTACCTGCAGGTAGGGTGGATATAGGATAAAAGAGACAGGGATGGGGACAAGATCTCTGAGTTTAACTTTTTCATATGATAGTTTTGCTTTCTGAACCATGTAAATGTTTCATATATTCAAAAATAAGGAAAGAAACAAAAAGCAAAACCTAAAAGTGAACATAAATGGAAATAAATGAAACTATCAAATGTATAACATAACCTCTCGGGGAAAATAATTACTTTAAGTTACTTTCGAATATTTTGAATAAATATTTTTAAGTTACTCTAGACACCCTTAGTAGTTTATATTCTGAGAACAAAAAATCTATAAAGAAATCTTAAACTTCACCATCCCTTAATTAAATTGTCCAACTTCCTGTCCTTAATAATGGGACAAATTGATGTGTGTCTCAAGCTGTGATGCAATATGATGTACACGAGATCAGCTATGAAGTATTCTTGCCAAAAATATTTAATCTGATTTCTATCAAGGCTCTAGACCAGCATTGCCCAATGGAAATATAATATGAACCATATATATAATTTAAAAGTTTCAAATAACCACATTAAAAAAAGAAAGAGGTGACATTAATTTTAATAACACATTTTATTTAATCCAATATATCCAAAATATTATTATTTTAACATGGTAATAAACATAAAAATTATTAATGAAATATTTCACACTCTTCCCAGAGCTTTGAAATCTGGCGTGTATTTTACCCTTATAGCACAACTTAATTTAAACTAGCCACATTTCAAGTGCCCAACAGCTACATGTGGCTGGTGATTATTGGACAGCACAGTTCTAGATCTGCCCAAAATCCAAGGAACTGAGGTATAAACTAAATAATAACAAGAAGAAACAAAGAACAGAGGTCAGAAAACTTTTTGTTTTTTGTAAAGGGCCAGATAGTAAATACATTAGGCTTTGCACGCCATATGGCCTCCATCATATAATTCTCCCTCTTTTTCTTCTTTCTCTTCTTTTTCACAACACTTTGAAATGTAAAACTATTTGTAGCTCTAGGGCTATGCAAAATGGGCCAAATTTGCCCACATATGGGACATTCTACAAGATAGGTGACCTGGGTTTTCTAAGTAGTCAATGTCATGAGGAAAAGGGAAAAAAGGAGGATTCCAGGATTGACAGGCCAGTAGCTAAAGTCAAATGTATGAGGAGTGGGCATAGGATGCGGCTAGAGAGAGAGAGAGGCTGGAACCAGAACTTGTCAGTGCTTCAGTAAGGTCAATAAGAAGCCACTAAAGGTTATAAACAGAAATTTAACCTTTTTTTTTTTTTTTTCTGAAGAGGTAACAGGCGGTCAAGAAGTCAGTAAATACAGAAATTTAACCTTTTTTTTTTTTTCTGAAGATATGGTTATTCATCTTATAGAAACCAAGGTCTCATTTCAATGTCCCCTTGAAATCTGTCCTAAGAAGTATTTATTAAATAAATCAATTATGCTGAATTATTAAGCAAAGAATTTCAGTATCTCATTCATATTGCTTTTTATTTAGTTTTTTTCCTAGGTTACATATAATGTGTTTTCTGGTTACATTTGAAATACATTTGTTTTAGTGTGCCTGGGTAGTAGCAAGGCAAGTAACATAGTGTGGAGTTATCATTAGTAAAATCTGAACATTTGCTGGGAGAGAGGGGAAGGAATAAGGTTTAGTGACCTGTTTAATTAATGTGATGAGATAAAGCATGCAATTAATGTGTAGTCGTGATAATGATGGTTTCACAGTTATGCAAAAGTACTTCAAATTAATTTATCCTGAGGAATGTTTAAATTAGCATTTGTCTTTTTTGTTTGTTAAACTGGGGTCTAACAGGGAATGGTAGAATTAAAACAAGAAATGAGTTAAGTAATAGGATTACCAAAGAGATTGGCAATTATACATAGAGCAGAAATTATAATAAAAATATATTAGATTTCATTCAATCAACAGATATGTGTATGTGTAGAAAGTAATCCTATTGTCCACTGATAACTGGTGTCCCTCTCTTTCTAGGCACACAGTAGAACTGTGTTTCCCTATATAGTTGAAGTCAGTCATGGCCATCTGACTTGCTATGGCCAATGAAATGAGGGTAGCTTGCCACCTGAGGCCAGAAGCATTTAATTGCATCTCTCACCTCTGCACCACTGATTATTCCTTGCCTTGGTGATTGTGGGAGTGTGAGGGGCAACAATGAACTATCCTCTCATGGACATAAATGCCCTGTAGAATTATGTGGACCTGCAGTAGACTTCGACTAAATGAGAATAAATCTTTGTCATGTTAATTGACTAAGATTGTGGAGTTGTTTCTCATGTCAGAACCTAGGGTAGCCTTCTTCATACAATACTGATCATGTACTGGATTGTTGTATTTGATGGGTGCAGTGAGAGACATAAGGAAACAATAATGGCCCTTGCCAAAAAGTCTCTAAATTTAATTAAAGCATGTAGATTGGAAGTTAATGGGACAACAGGCTGAAAAACTGCACTTGGGAGCCTGATGCAGAGGATCTTTGAATGATTGTACAGTAGGTACCAAAATGGATTTAAGGAAGCATAAAGCCTACTCACAAAAAACTACCATTTAGTTCCATCATTCTCTAACCAGGAATCCAGACTCCTACTAGATAAGTGGTGATATACCAGAAAGGGAAGAAAAGACTCAAGATAAAGGCTTTTTGGAGTGTCAAGTTGACTCATGCTCTATTATTTAATACATTGTTTTTGTATTTAAAAAATAAAGATGTATTATATAGAGTGAAAAATTAACATGAATTTTTAATGTAAAAGATAAAACTTCGAAGTAATTTCACCTTCGAGCTACAGGTTGAGCAATACCTCAAGACTCCAGGAGGCATCCATGCCCTCTTCTTTGCCATATGGGTGCTTCAGTCAAATGCTGATATAATTAATTGTCCTAGATGTTAAGCCCTTGTCTAAATATCACAAAATAGTGGCCACAATCACCTCAATTGCAGTTCAATTTAATTTGAAAGATTACCTAAGTTTTTACTCAAGCTAAAATATTTGTAGGACTAAACCCATGGCCTTATATTTCTGTTTCAGTATATGAGTTTTTAAGTTGTGGGAGAGCATGTCGATAAAAAAATTATTGCCTCCTTAAATGTATTTTCTAAAAGCTCCTTTTCTAACAACTGTGCCATAATTAAGGTAAGCACCAAACCAAAAATACATCAACTCTGCTACCTCAGAGAAATGGTGCTGGGGTCAATCCCTAGTTGCTCATTTTGGTCTTAATTTTAGGCATTTTATGAAAATTATTGATCTTATTTTATGATTACAACTCATTCAGTCTATACATATATTGCAGGACAGTTACTGTTCTGGGTACTGGAGAAGAACAGTGAATGAAACTCGCCAAGTCCCTGAATCTTCTAGTGGGAGCAGATAGTTAAAGTAAATATAATTATCAAGTGTTGATAAGAACTAAGAGCAAAAATAAAAGAGATTAAGAAGACAGAGAATGACAAGCAAAAATTTATTTCAGATTTTGGTGATCAATGGAAATAGGCAGAGATATTATTAAATTGACATTGATAAGTTAGTGTGTTATATGGCTATGGGATGAATTATTGAACGAGGGAATGCAATTCGGGGAACAAGTGAAAAGTGCTATGCTTATGAAATTTATAATCAACAATGGATGAAGACAGTCTCCATGGAATAGAAATACATTTGAGCTTCCACGGGATCAGCCTTGTTGCAGGAGTCAAACTGCCTTCAG
This sequence comes from Pteropus medius, assembly GCF_902729225.1. Taxonomy (NCBI): domain Eukaryota; kingdom Metazoa; phylum Chordata; class Mammalia; order Chiroptera; family Pteropodidae; genus Pteropus; species Pteropus medius. Next base: position 7,679,539 of record NW_024342474.1, on the reverse strand, counting down.
ATAGGCAGGTATGTTTTCCTGGGTTTATTCTAAATGGCTGGAAAATGCCCTTCACTTGTGAGAAAGATTCCACATACAATATCTACTTCTGTTCAGGGTTGAGGGGTGTGGGATGGAGGGAAGACCATCTCCTGAAGCACAGGAGAAAAGAAAAATAGAAAAAATAGGTTGGAATGATAAGGAGCAAAAAAAAGTAAGGAATGACTGAAAGACAAAAAGTAGAATGCAGAAAGAGGATTACACTGAGGATAAAGGAAGCAGGTGCAGAGCAGTAGAGAAAAGAATTTGAAAATTCTTCTTTTAAAAAAATAGCCATAACACTGTGATAACTCATTTTACCCAATAGCAGATTTCATTAAGAAATATAAAATCTCTAAAAATTTCTTTTGATGGAAGAAAACAGAATTTAGAAAGTACAGAGAAAATGTTTTTATATTCAGAAAATAGAACATATGTGTGTTTTTATCTTCTTTCTTTAAATAGAAACAATAATAATGACTGCTTTTGAGTGTTTATGATGTGCCAACCACGAAGTACTTTTTATGAATTAACTCATTTACTCTTCACGACAGATCTATGAAGTAGATACCGTTACAATGCCTGTTTCACTTATGAGGAAACTGCTACTAAGAGATAAAACGACTTGCTTGAGGTTGGAAGTGGCCAAAGCAGGCTTGAACCTAGGGAGTCTGGCTCCAGAGTCCATTCTCTTTGCTGCTAAATGTTCAGGCACAGCTCTGTGTTGTCAGTTTCTGTGCATGCACCTGGGACACACTAGCTTGTGTGGGGACTCATATTGCAGCAGAATAAAACTTCTTCTTGATTTGTTGCCTCTCTCACGTTTGTTGGAGATTTGTAAAACCAACACAGACTTCTTTGAGATCTTAAAGTAGATTTAAAATCGTTATAAAGCTACAACATGTTGACATCAATAAATGATAAGTAACTCAAATTGGCATGGGGATTACTTATTTTTCACAGTTGCTGGATCAGTCTGTCAGAACTCTATACTCATGGGTCTAAGATTAATAGTACATGTGGGAGAAATGAATGCCCTTTACCTTTTTCCTGGTTGGGTCTGTTTTGGAGAGATTATTGTTGGCTGACACCTTCATATTTTGAGAAAAACTACCTTACAGTTCCTACACTGCTCTTCAAAAAACTCCACCTGTTACCTCTTTGCTAAATCACATCATTGCCAAATAATGGGGGTAAGCACAAGGTTTCAGACATTTCTGTAGTGGGGGAATTCACCTGAAAAGGAACACTCAGATATCAGTACATCTAATTAATTTTGAAAATGTGTCTATTCTTCTTTTGCCTTTAAAATATCTCTTTGCTTGCCACTCCATTACTATGTCACATTTAGGGCCACCTTTAGGGTATGTAGGGGCCCCATGCAAGTATATTTTTTTGCAGGGCCCCTATCTATATAAACGATCTAAGGCTGCCTGACTCAGCATGCCAGTACCATTTTGGCAGCCCAATCTTACACAATTCTTAAAAAAAACAACAACAACAACAAAAAACTGCATTACCCAGGTGTGTGGTTGGTTTGCCAGGTCACCGTCCTAGAACCAGGACTGAGCCATAACCCAGGATAACTAATCAAATAGGCATGAATCATGAGGCAGCTTGGGACATCTGGTGAATCCCACTCATTAGTCAGCAGGCGGGAAAGCATCCCAAAATAGAAAATTGGGACTGAGCCCACTTGGGGCCCCAGTCTTAGCTTGGAGTGCCCCATCCAGATGGATGCCAATCCAATCTCAGCTGGTCCCATGTACCAGAGAGGGTCTAGAAGATTTGAGGACATCACTTTCATTAGTGAGACCCCCCGATGCCTGGGGCCCTTGTTAGGAGCCCAGATTGTGCATGTCTAAGAGTTACGCCAACACCTTGTTCTATACCCTCTCACCTCACTCATTACACCTGCCTCCTGGTTGGCCTCTCAACCCCCACTTTCTCTCCGTTTGTATCTATTGTCCTCATAGTGCAAACATACTATTAATATTTTACTGTCTTACTTTGCACCATGTTCCCTCATTGATTTTATGAAATATGAACTCCTTAGTTGTAGCCTTCATTCAGATGTGATCTAGAACATCACTCCAGAAATTTTCTCCTTTTGCCAAAATTTTGGATTCATGCCTGATTCCTCTCTGTCTCTTAGATCTCATATCCAATCCATCAGCAAATCCCGTCGACTCAACCTTCAAAATATACCCAGAATTCATCACTCCTTACTATCCCCACTGCTCTCACCGTTATCTCATTCCTGCTTATTTCATTCATCTTCTAACTGGTCTCCTGCTTCCAGTTTTGTTGCCAATAGCCTTTTCTCAACATAGCAGCCATAGTGATCCTCTAAATACAGGTCTTTGCTGAAAATGGCTCCACATCACACTCTTTCCTCCCTCCCCACCCCCAGCCTTTTATAATGCAAATTACAACAGTGCTGGGCTCATAGGTCTTAGAAATGAAAGACCAGGGCTATGCAGCCAAACTAGAGTGAAGTGGTTCAGAGAGAGCTGGAGTGTCAAGGGAAAACGAAAGTGATAGACAAAGGGGATTAAAGAGAAGACGGAGCATTTGGTGGTTATAGATGACAAAGAGCCATGTTAACATCCTCCTAGGAATACCCACAAATAGTTGGATGGTGACTATATTTCCTGCAGCTACACAGCATAGGGACCTGAGATATTTACTTGTATAGGAGGCTGAAGAATCTTGAGGCTCATATAAAATGAGGTTATTGGGAATTGGTGCAATTCTGTGCAGCTCTAACGGTCTATGGTTCTCACATGTGCTCTGACAGAGAAGTGACATGCCGAAGGAGCACAGAGAAATGGGTGACTGTGTCAACTGCTGAGGTCACAGAGAGATTTTATAACACGTGTTTCAAAAGAGCTTAAAACAGATGTTTGGCCTAATCTGAGAGGCCAAAGAAGATTTTCTCTGAGGGGATTGAGCCAAACTCTGGAGTCAACCTTCTGTTAATGTACAGACAAAGAAGAACAGTTCAATCCATTGTGGGTAGGTAGCATGTTCCAGGCAGAGGATATAGAAATTGCTTCCCATTATGTGAGAAAACACGTGCCTTCGGGATTCAGAGTAGAGATACTGAGAGGCGCTCATGGAGGCTAGCTTACTCCATATTTTCTAGCCAGAATTGGCTTAGGGATGGGCAAAAGCCAAACTGAAGAAGCAAGGCCTTCCTCCAGTTCAGTAAATGTTGAGGATTTTCCAAAATGGTGTGACCATCTCTTATATCAAAACCCTTACGCAATTTGCTCACACGCGTGCTAAATTTGCTGAATGTAAATACAGTTCGCCTGACATAATATGAAGAAATAACCGACATCTACATGTAGTCATTAGTGGGGGAAGTTTCTGTTATTGAATGGAGACATTTCATGGACTTTCCCTAAGCTGACTAGAAATATTCCTTGCAGCCTATTCTATCAAGCAACCGCCCTTTTACTAATTTCTCCCTTGTGCTCCCACAGTGCTTGTTGTATGTGCTGTCGATGCACTTGCCTGATGGTATTTAATCATTTGTTGATGTCTCTATATTTCCTAGGTTGACAGCGAGTATAATCTCAGTGTTTAATCATTAGCTGTGCTATTACACTTTCAGTGTTGCTAAGAACAACATTTTCCCTTAAAAACAGAATCTTGATACCATAGCTGCTTTGAAGGCCAGTCAAGAATATTGTATTGGAGGGGGTCACCAAAATATTAAAGCATTATATTTTTGCTAAGTGTATTTTAACTGCATTTAAGTAGCTATTAATTGCTAGTAAAATTAGCCTCTCCCCCTTTCGCTCCCCTTATTAAAATCTCTGTAGTATTAGGCAGATCAAGATGATCAGTAGGAATACACCATTAATTTTGCACCTGAGGTTAAATGAGTATAAGTGTGGTAAAGAAATAAAGGTTTAGAAGAGCAGGACTTCGAGATAATCTATAAACATATTTAAAATGGACTAATTAAATAGTAACTTTATTTATGGATATTAACCTAAAAGTATGGAAGAAACTTTCATATAAATTCAGTGATCTGAATTCTTAATACGCAAAATTAAATGCCATGTTCGATTTTGTTTTTTACACAAACATGAATATTGACATTATCCATAAGAACCAGAAAGAGTTGGCAGTTGTACAGCGCTTCGAAGCTTGGACAACATGGCAGAATTTCAGTTTCCATTAAATAAACAACAAATAACTTTAAAAATTAAACACAAAGCTGAATTTTTCATTAAGAATTGATTTACGGAGTGCCTGTGCTGTTTCTTCCTAAAATGTAGAGAAAGTGACCCCTAGTGGAATTCTGATGAAGCATTTCTCCAGTGTTTTTTCATTTACCTATTCAATCACCACCATACAGACGTTAAAAGTCGGCTATATGACAGGCATTGCTAGGCTCTGAGGACAAAGACATGACTGAAAAGTGAAGTTCATTTTCTACATATGAATAAAATTATGTGGTTCTCAACTGACTTATTTCACTTAGCATTATAATCTCAAGATCCATCCTTGTCGCAAATGGCAGTATTTCATCTCTTCTTATGGCTGAATAATATTCCATTGTATATATGTATTGCTCTTTTATACTATATGCGGGGGCAAGGGGAAAGTTATTTAAAGGCATTTAAAGCAATATTTCACAACTGATTTAATGGCCAATCTAAAAATGGCAAATCAACATTAATATTTGAATTATAATTTAACAAAATATTAAATATATTGAATAAAATGAATATTGAATATAAAAAAAAGACAAGTGGAATTCAGTAGAGTTGAGAAACACACATTTATAGAAAAGGTTGATCAGCTGATCTGGCGAGGGTCCAGGGGAAAGATGGTCAAGGGTGGCTGCACAGAGGAGGGTAAAGTAGAGACAGACTATTCAGATGGAGAAGCTGGAGCAGCATGTTACCTGCTGGAAATTGTCAGTACTTTTCATCTGGCGAGGCATAAGCACTTACAGGAGAATAGATAAGGTAGAAGAGTAGGCAAGGGCCAAGCCTTTATCCTATTGGGTAGTGTCTCCCAAATTGTGTTCCTTGGATAATAGCAGAATTGTGACAAATACTGTGCGCGCGCACACACACACATACATACACAAAGCCATTGAGAATGTTAATATTAACTAGGTCTTACATAGGTATGGGGGACTTTTAAAAAGTGGGCTTTTTTAAGTTTGCAGACCTCAGAAGACTAGATCACATAGAATAGAAGATTATTCAAGTCGGGAAGTAAAGATAGAACTGACTGGGAAGTAGCTAAGACACGAGGAAGCAGAGAACATGTGAAGTCCCAAATGTGGTTATGGACAGAAAGAGGTGCCATTGGCCAAAAAATAAAAATTAAAACTAAAAAGTTTCTACAGTCAATACTACTAGCTGATGGGATGTAGCACGTAGAGGTGAGGTCTTACGAATACCCAGGAGGGCTTGAGTAGCCGTCATCTTTAAATAGCATTGCCATGAGCAGCTGCAGGCTCGCTACCATTTATCGAGTCATTTGTATGGGCAAAGAAGTGTGCTTTTTCTGCATTATTTTAATCGTCACAATAAATCTATAAGATATATGGTATTAGTCTCATTGTACAGACGAAACTGAGACTCACGTAGGTTAACCCAAATCTATTCAGCTGGGAAGCGGTCTGGCTAAACAATGCCAAACCCACCATGCCACTCTGGGTCCAGTGGGCCCGGAGCCCTGCTTACACTGTGGGAGTCATCAGAAAATATAGGATGGTTAAAGCTGTGAGAACAAATGAATTCATCATAGGAGGCTGTGACAGTAAGGAATGAAGAGGAGCAGAGGTGGCTCAAAGAATGGCAACATCTGAAGGAACAGCAAAGGAAGGGGTGAAGAAGGCAGAGAAGGAGAGAGACGGAGGGGTCAAAGTGGTAGAAATATAACCAAGGGAGAGACATATCTTTAAAGGAGAGAGAGGAAGGCGGGGAGGGAGAGAGAGACAGATAGAGACAGAGAGAATGGAAAGAGA
>NW_024342474.1:7635026-7673490 GCF_902729225.1 Pteropus medius | reverse complement strand
TTTCCAAAGGAAGTAACTATCTCTGAGAGGAATTTTAGTGGACTGGATGGTGAATCCCTTATTAAAAGAGCTGAGGAACAAACAGAAAGCAAAAGAAGAGAACGAACTAGTACAACCTGCTTTATCAAAGAGCCTGGCTGAGAAAAACATGAAGTTAGACAAGATATGATTAAAGAAGGGGTTTCCCCCCTGAATATTGAAAAAGATATAATCAGGTTTCTACGTTCAGGAGAAGCAGACGTGGAAAATGAGAGGTTGAAGGCAAAGTGGAAAGGGTATGAGTGAGTAAAGGAAAGGGATCCAGAGCATAGAACGAAAAGGCCAAGAGGATAGTTGGAAGAAGAGGAGGAAAGAGGGGAAAATGCACGACATGTGGGTCTGCTGTAAGCAGAGGAGGGAGTGAAGAGTTAAGGCCAACACTTGCTTTCTTCTTCTGAAGTAGAAATCAGGGAGAGGGGTTCAGAGTGAGAAGATAGAAAAGGAAAAGAGGCTTGAAGAGAAATCTTCTATGAACTGCTCTTGGGCGTGGAGGTGATAAGTGACCCGAGACTAGCAGAAAGACAGCTAGGCAGCTGCTGAAGTGGAGACCAGAAGCGTGTGGGCAGAAGCCAGCAGAGTGGTGACTTCTCGGTGCTCAAGGACAGGAGGGAGAAAGCAGATCACAGGGAACCAGCGAAGAACTAGGCAGTATTTTGCAGATCAGATATGGCAGAAAGGAAACTGAGAATGCTGCCAAGATTAAAAAAGAGAGAGAAGCAAAGCCTGAGGACGGGGTGGGGACGGTGTAGATAGAAAAGAGAGAAATTAAAGAGTCCAGAGCTCTTGGTGTTGGGAGCCAGTTCTGATGGGAGTAAGAAGGTGAGAGCTAGAGGGATAGGAAGCTGTGATCTGAGAGGGGACATTTAGTGGAAAGGCCTATGTGACAGACACCATCCTGAGCACATCCTATATATTATTTTACTTAACATTACATGAAGTGAAGAAACTGAGGCTTAAATACAGCAGCTAATTTGTCCAGTGTCACACCGCTGGTTGATTTGTACCACAGCTTGTGTATAATCACAGTGCCAGGGATAGGGTAGCGGGTAGTAGGAGGCCAAGAACCTGACCTGGGAAGGTGGAGAGACAATGGGAGGTGGGATCCCATGTGAGCTAAGGCTCCAAGCCCCTGTCCTATCAGACTTCACTCATGAAACAAATTAAAAGATAAAATCGTTGTATTAGTTCACTAGGGCCACTGTAACAAAGAACCATGGACAGGGTGGCTTAAACCACAGAAATTTATTTCATCATATTTCTGAAAGTTGGAAGTCAGAGATCAAGATATTGGCAGGTTTGTTTGCTCTTGAGGCCTTTCTGGCTTGTAAATGGTCATCTTCTCCCTCTGTCTTTACCTGGCCTATCCTCTATATCCTAATCTCTTCTTATAAGGAGTCTTATAAGATTAAGAATCTCCTCTTCTTATCAGTCATACTGGATTAGCGTCCACCTCAATGACATCATTTAACTTTAATTAAAGGGTCTTTAAAGAACCCTACTTTCAAACACAATCATTTTCTGAGGTACTGAGGGTTAGGGCTTCAACATATGAATTTAGTGGGGGACACAATTCAGCCTATAACAATTGCGAAGAGTTTCAAGATGGCAACTGCAGAGCATAAATCCCTGAGCATGGAACACTTGTGAGCACGGGGCTTTGCGTGACTGCACTGGACTCCTGCTTAGGAAGCCAGCTTTGGGCTGGGGATCGGTGAGGCAGGAGCACCCATGTAGAGCTGGAAGGATGGGACCTCCTCCCCCCAGACCTAGAGGTGTCGGGTTCATGGAAGAATGAGCGCCCTTCACTGGACAGAATTATAAAGGAAGAAAAGTGTTCTTGATGAAAGCCAGGCTTTGTGAAGACAATGGGAAGGGTGAAAATGTCTTCGAGCAGGTTAAGAATGGAGGGAAATTTCTTTTACAAGCAAATGAACGTCCCACTGGACAGAGCAGAAATGTCTGGGACGCAGGTCAGCAGGGAGCAAATCAGCCCTAGAAAGATCAGTGTGCCAGGGAAAGAATATGACAGAGAATACATAACAGAGGACTTTACATTTCATTATCTCTAATTATGCTGGCTTTAAATTCCTTGAATTGAAAAAATTATATTAAAGTTTCATTGAATGATAATTAAATATTAATATCCCTTGACCCAACTGCTGCTGTACTTCACATGCAAACATGGTATTACCGACTGACCAGTGGGAGGACATTTCGTGATGATCTGCCCCTGTTCTCTTGTGGTCTCCATTCCAATTCACACAACATTTGCAGAGGATGGATTATAAAGAGGTACATTCTGCAGCTTTAGTAGACAGCCTACTTTCCCATACTAGAAGCAAAATTATAATTGTTATCACATCACTGTTATCACATCACTCCAGCAAATTAAGCTTAGTCCCTTGAATATTTAGTTGGCAGTCATTATCCTCACTATCTTTTAATAGCCTCTGCCAGAGAACAACAACAAAAAGCTGTGCCTGCAGTTATATGAATAGAAATACAGGCATTAATAAGTTTAAAGAGCTACTATCATGGACTATCACTACAGGAAATTAATTTAAAAAATAGTAGAAAGATAAAAGCAGATTTCTTACATAGAAAGCTACATAATGAAAATACTGATATATTGTTGCATATGGTTTCTATTTTCTATTAAAATCTCATCGAACAATATTATAAAAATTAAATTGCAGTGATAATGGTAATCATTTTAAAAAATTTAAGTAATACATATTTATTATAGAAACGTTAGATAATATAGGTAAGCAAAAAAAAAAAGGCAGACATCATTATAACCTTAACACCCTGTTTCATTTAGATGATTTTATTTTCTTCTAGTCTTTTTTATACAATATGTATCCATAAACTTCAGTTTTGCAAAAAATAGGATCCTATTATACAAATTATTTAGTAATCTGCCTTTTATCACTTAACAATATAGGATGAACATTCTTTTATAATATTATGTTACAACTACATTTAGTTATCATTTATTTCACAAATTTCCTGCTGTTGAACATCTAGGTTCTTTTCAGCTATTTATTATTACAAACAATGTAGCAATAAATACCCTTCTAACTATAATTTTTTGCACCTTTATGATTATTTCCATAGGATAGATTCATACAAGTGTCAACAATGTGTCAAAATTTTTAAGCCTTTTGAAAAATAATTAATTAATTAATTAACTGAACTTTTTAGTGTGAAATTGGTTAATAACATCTAATGTTTCAGCTGTACACTTTAACAGAAAGACATATATATATTTACACTGTGTGTTCACCTCCCATAGTTAGATTTCTTTCTGTCACCACATATCTGACCCCCTTTACCCCATCTTCTTTCCCCTTCCCCCCACCCCCTATACCTTCTGGTAACCACTAGTCTATAGTCCATGTCCATGAGTCTCTTTGTTTGTCCTGTTCATTTGATGTTTTTAGTTTTATATCCCACATATAAGTGATATCATGTGATTTTCTACTTTTTCTGTCTGGCTTATTTCACTCAGCGTGATTATCTCGAGATCCATCCAGGTTGTTGCAAATGGCAGTATTTCATCTCTTCTTATGGCTGAGTAATATTCCATTGTATATATATACCACAGCTTCTTTATCCAATCCTCTATTTTAGGACACTTTGGTTGCGTCCATGTCCTGGCCACTGTGAATAATGCTGCTATGACCATCGATGTGCAAATATCTTTTTGGATATGGGTTTTCAAGTCTTTGGGGTAAATACCCAGTAGAGAGATTGCTGGATTATATGGTAGATCAATTCTTAGTTTTTTGAGTAACCTCCATACTGTTTTCCATAGTGGCCATACCAATTTTGCAGTTTTAATTAGGTAGAAAAGGCTAAGTATCAGTCTGCTTGAAAAATGATTAGGTATTTCCACATAGAAAAAAATAGTAGAAAGCAAACCAGATTAGAGCAACAAGACCATGATTGAATTTCTGCCTCTTCTACTCACAAGTTATAAGACCTTGATTAGTTACTCAATCCTTGTAGGTCTTGTTGTCATTCAACAGTGTTGAAAAAGAGGTGGAAATACAGTTATCCTTGGAATTAAATTAGTTAAATTGACACACAATATATATAAACAGGAACAAGCTAGGAGAGGGTCTGTGAATATATACATGGGAAGAAGAGGGAACTCAAATATGAATATAACTTAGTTACCAGCCACTCAGTGAAATTTCTTTTAGTCCTTTTTGGGCAGAAAAATGTTGACAGCTGCACGGGATCTGGAGCGTTAGCAGCCAGCTTGATGCCCTGCCCAGAGAGCGACAGTCTTGTCTAGGCCATCTCGAACATTATAGTTTCCTTGGAGAAACTATTTCTCTAGTGCATGAGACCATCTTGAGCTTCCATCACTGAGAAATACTTATGATCAACTAATCCTCCACCGTATTGCTTCATATACAATTTGCCTTCAGAGAGACAAAGCACTAATAAGTTGAGGAGAATTCTAGTTCTCTTGACAGTTATATTTTTCATTGTAAAATAGGAAATTAGTATGTTGATTTTTATCAACCTCCATGAACCTGGTCAGTGCAGATCTGCCATCGAGAGGTCAGCCCATTCCAAAGAGAATGAGGAATTCTGGTCTCTGAGATAGTAAGGCTAAGCTGAATCCCCCAAAAACTCACCACAGTCAGTGCCACCTTCATGGAAGTCAGTCTGGGATATCAGTCAGTCCTATTGGGTGTAACCTGCTTTCTTTAAACTCTGACAGGCAACAAACAAAATATTTTGTTGCTTTTCATTTATTCAGTAGATATTAATGAGTATCTAACTCCGTACCCTGGAGGAAGTCACAGTCTTAACACTGAAAAGAGACCTGCGAATAATATAGTAATGATTACAAACAGTAAGCAAAATGCAAAAGTGGCCAAATATCTAAATATATGAGGGAGAACAGAGGAAGGGGTGATTAATCACTCAGAGAAGTTTGGGGAGGATTCTCAGAGGACGTAGTGGTTATGCTTGATCATAAATTGTATATAAGGATGTACCTGGTTGAAGGTGAGTATGTGGAGAGGACAGCATTCAGATAGCTGGAACAACACGTGCTAAGGCATGAAGATGAGAAGGGACATGGTATGCTTTAGAAATCATAACAACTTTAATGGGGCTGGAACAGAAGATACAAAGTCTGTGGAAAGGAGGCAGAAGGAGGTAGTGATGGGACATAAATAATGGAAAGAAAGTTTGGGACCAGTTTATGAAGGTTCTTTTATGCTATTTAAAGGAGTTTGGATCCTATCTTGTATTCAAAATAGAGTAATATATGTTGGAAAATGGGATGAAATGAGGATTGGTTAAATTTATTCTTAAAGATTTTTTAATTATTGGAAAGACATTAACCTGAAAGAGGGTACTTGGAGAGCTGAATAGTTCTGAAATTAGCTTTATCCCATAGAGCACTTTTTATCAGCAATTCTGTGGATAAAGTGACCTCCTCAAACTGGCCAATGATACAAGTCTGAAAAGAATTACTGAAAACTGAATCATCAAATTAAAAGATGTAAAGACTAGCTAATTCGCATATTAAAAAAATATCTCTTGAGCATCGATTATATTTCAGGAAATTTTCTAAAGTTCGGGGATACAGTGGTGATTACAGAGGCCAAAGTCATTGGCCTCATGGATTTTATATTCTAGGGAAGAAGACTGATGATGAACAAAGAAACAAATATCATATAATATAACATCATGCACTGACAATTGAATTAAAGGAAACTGATACATTATAAAAGGTGATAGAGAGTAAGAGCAGAGGAAGAAATTCTGGGAGAAGAGAGTTCCAGGCAGGGGACTAGCAAGTGAGAAAGTTCTTAGATGGGAACAAGCTTGGCTAGTGTGGCTGGAGCTGACTAATGAAGGGGAGAGTGATAAGAAATGAGAATGGTAAGAAATGGAGAGTTGGCCAGGAGCTAACTCAAAAGGTTGGATCAATGGCATTGAACAAAATGCATAAAAAGTCATTTAAAAATAGTTGGATAGTGTTATCACAATAAAAATATAATAAACTCTGGGTTTTATTTTATAAAAAACATTTACACAAGGAAAAGATGAAGGAGATATGTGCTATCAGCAGGTTACGTGAAAAAGACCTCAAGATCTTGGGAGATGCACAAACTCAGTAAGAGCTGGTATAAAATGATGGTTTTGAGACTCACACATACCACACACATACATGCACAGATACATACACACACATGTATGTGCATGCATGTATCTGCACTTAGCAAAACCTTGGACTAAATTAACAGAAACATACCCAAATTAAAGAACAGAAAAAACTAATATTCTTTTTACCTCTCATATTTAAAGTATTACATTTGATTCGGTATGGTAAATTTTAAGAGAGTTATTGGTGATTTAAAACTTTTGCCATTATTCAATGACCAGAACATTGAGCAAAAATAAAAATACCTACTCACATATTTTTTTGACTTCCCATCTCTTCAATTCCAAGCTCTGCTAATTTAAAGGTCTTAGATCTCTAGAAATGATCCAATGTGGACACAACAATGGTTTTACTGACCTGGAAGTTGAGACACTGTCGTTTTGGGCTCTTCATGCCACTGAACCAAGAAGAAAGAAGTAGTTTATTATACAGCTCCAGGTATTGATTGCAGTTATCAAGGGGAAATCAGATCGGGGAACACAAGGAGGGCAAGTAGGTCTAAATTTGCAATCCAGGGCATACTGGGTACTTCCGTATCCAATAGTGCAAGTTAATGGGCAATAGTAGCACACTAACGAAGGCAGGACCACTGAGGACCCACATGCTTCAGGAATAAAGATTTGGTGTATGTCATCAGGGAAGGAATCTAAACAACCAGTATGCTTGCTGAGGGCAAAGGGAACGTGGAAGGAGAGTGAAAGAAGCATACTATAAATATAAATTGTAGCCTCGTGACAAATTATAGAAACAAAGACCATAGCAGTGTGCATGTTTCCTTTGGTTTGTATGTATTTGGGTATATTAACCAATTATTTATTTCCTCCTTCCTTTTCTCCTATCTTTTATAAGAAATGTTGGTGATGATTACCTTTATTCCTAGAAAATTCAGGAGGAAGAAATATTAAGATCGCCTACAGACAGAAGTGATGATTGATGAGACCTTGTGTCTCCTCTTTTGGGATTTAATATTCAATTATTTAAGGGATATTTGCATAATATTATTATTGTCACTGGAAGTTTAAATATAGAGTAGAAAGATGAGGATAAATGCTGAATAGGCAAAAGGAAGGACTTGTCTGTTGGTTTGTAGCTCCATTCTGGTCTTCTGTGCTTCCCTCTGTAGTTCAGAGAAAACTGTATTTCTTAGGTGCCCTTGGCAGCTAACTTCTCATTGTGGAACGTGGAAAATATAGAGAACCTTTATCTTTCTCTACATCTTATCGGGCTCGTAGTAGTGACAGTAACAGCTGCACAAGGTGGTGCGATTCACATTCCTGCTTCCTTCCTTGGCAGTACCTTTCCAGAAGAATCAGCAGCGAGTTCTCAGCAGCCTCATCAGGGCAGTGGGCGTGGGCTCTCAGTTATACTTGTTCCCTTTTTGCTCCTTCATCCATAAAAGTGAGAATGGCTTCCTGTAGTTATTAACCTCTGGATAACTTCACATATTCCTTTTTCTCTCTCTTCTAGCCTTTCCAATCTTTTGATAACCAGTTCCCAATATTAAATTCTATCTCTTTGAAATACCTCGTAGGGGTTCTAGTCTTCCACAAGGACAACCACTAATACAGATGAACCTGTAGCCCAGCCTATGCAAAGAAAAACATGGAGTAGATGGGGGTGGAAGAAGGTGGTCACTGATAGGCCAGGAAAAATGGCCTATCAGTAATAGATCAGATAATAGGGCATCTTTATAAAGTCAGAGACAACGTGCCAGGACTTCTGATGTTAGCAGTTTCAGGTAGTGAAAGGCCCCGGGTGTGGCCTTGGAAATAGTGGCTGAAGTGAAGTGGAAGTGAAATTTAACTGTAGTTGATGAGATCTTTTAACTGTGGTGCAATGATGCTACTTGGTTCACTCAAATGATTGTTGAGATAAGGAATGAGGACATTTTCTAAAATATGATAATAATTTTTTTATTAGAGAAATACATTTTAATGGCCAAGACAGGATACTGGTAATGACATGAATTATTTCCCCCTCTTCAAATTGCTAGACAAATGCATAATGAAAATGTCAGAGATTACTCTGCCTTCTGTCTCAGGCAATAGCCTTAGAGCTACTGGCAGTAAGTTAATATGAACACGCATATTTGGCTCTGTAAGCATACTGGAATCTTATATTTTCCTCTAGGGTATATAAAACAAAAACAATAAAAGATCATAGATTAATATTTGCCCTTGGCTGAAGTCAGTGAAGTCTATTTAAAGATCCTGTGGTACAAACATAAAAGAAAAAGAAATATCACAAGGCCTGATGTTTAATGGTTCGGCAAGTGCACTGTAATTAGTACACTTTCAGAAAGACATGAAATTATCATTAGTGAGTAATGGGATTAAGAAGATTAAGAAGACCACTAGAAGTTATTTATACCTCATTTCAATGTGCTGTCACACTAACTCTAATTTACATTAGATTTATGAGTTCAATTCCTTGACTTTTCTTTTGCCGAAATCTTTGCAGTGATGGTACCATTGGTATTACCTGGCATTTCCTTTCCAGAAAACAGAAAAATAGCATCAATACATTCATTTGGTATCAAAAGGACAAAATCTGTGGCTGTGTTATGCTCTTAATGATCCTGCACTAATTTATCTTTTAGTTAGATTGGCCTAGGAAGTGTTCTTATCATATTTACACCTCCGTAACTTACTTTTGTCCATAAAACAGTCCTTCCAGATAGAATTCATTAGAATTGGTATTTTACCCTGGGGTATACTTTGCTATCTCCCTTTATAATTAATGCATTAGTCTGGATCCCATTAGGATTGTTACACAGGCTCCATCTCTACCTGCTGGAGAAATGTATTCAGTCACACTTTCCCTGCACTACTGCAAGTTTTATTTTCATCTGATAACTACAGCCAAGAGTCTACTTAATTCAGCAAATTAAAAATTTTATGCAGGCTAAAAAGGGATAGTGGGGCACAAATCTGGGTAATGTATACTTTTATCTCCCCAAAGATTTTTAAATTTAACCGTAGGTTACTCTTTGAAGTACTGATTTGTAAGTAGAGATATTAAGGGTAATTTTAAAAGATTTTACCCAAAAAGACTAATATTTAAAGTCTTCTCAATTGTACACTGTAATCTATCCTCTATTCTTGTATTTCAGTTTGCCCAGCTTTGCCTCTTGGATTGCTTTTTTATAAGCAATGTTACTCAGGGGATACCAGACAAATCTATGTGGGAGCTTCCGTCACTAAGCTTAGAAGACAGAAATAACAAAGGGTGATGGCATAGAAGCACATGACTAGTTGCCAGTTGTTACCAACGGCACAACTAAGCAAAAAGCCAGGCAAATATACACATGTATAGGATATTTTTTCCAAAATAAAAAGTTTTATTATTTTCAGGTAATAAAAAGAATACATGCTCATTATAAAAATTTCAAATATATGAAAGTTTAAAAAAGTAAAGATCACCCAAATACCATAGCCCAGAAAAAAGCCATCATTAACCTATTGGCAAAGATCTCTCTATGAAATATATATTATTCTAAGATATCCAATGTTATAAATGGGCTTATATTAAATGTGCTATTCTGGAGTCAATTTTACGTTCTATAATATTTCAGGGACAAATTTCCATAGCAATCAACACAGATCTAAATAATCTTTAATGACAGTTGCATACAACTCAATTGTATATATGTGCTATAATTTATTAAACCCATCTACTGAAGGACATTTAGGCTATTTCCAATGTTTAATATCATAGCATCATAAAGTATATCTTTGCCCTCTGATATACACATTTGTGTAATTCTTATTCAGTAAGATAAATTCCTAAACAGATTGCTGGGTAAAAGTATATCATTTAAACTTTTGATACCTGTCACCAAATTTAATACATATTGCCTTCTTAGAAAGGTTGTAACAATTTTTGCTCTTGCCAACAGTGAACAAGAATGCCCATTTGCCCATATTCTTGTCTTACTTCAATATCTGCCAATCTGAGAGAATAAAATTTAATACTAATAAAATCATAAACACATATTTATTGGCTGCTTTCATTTTCAAATAGGATACTCTTTATTTTTAAGTTAACTCTTTTCAGAGCAGATATTTCCTGGACTTAAGTAAACAGTTTTCAGTTCACATCCTCACTCCACTGTTAGTGTGATTCAGGATGAGAGTCAATAT
Organism: Pteropus medius; assembly: GCF_902729225.1. NCBI lineage: Eukaryota > Metazoa > Chordata > Mammalia > Chiroptera > Pteropodidae > Pteropus > Pteropus medius. The sequence continues at coordinate 7,663,113 of NW_024342474.1, read as the reverse complement.
CCTTGAGATCATTTCCCTTGATCTTACAGCAATAGAACCTAGCTCAATAGGGCTTTGAAGCTCAAATATGTGAATGCACCTAGCACACTATTGGGCACATCAATGTTAACTGAGTCTGAATCTCCTGCAGTTAAGCTCTTTTTACCTCCTTAGCCTTCATTCCAATTAATGTTGGTCTCTAAGAAAATTTTACAATTAAGGAGCAAATGAAAAACTTTGGAAATACTTATAGAAATATCTCTGTTTATGGAGATGACCACAAAGTTTGCAATGAGGCAGATGACATCAATTAGAAAGCTCTTATGTGAAGATTTGGTAGGCAATGTAGATCTTTGAAATAAAAATGCCTCCCAAGGAAACAGTAGCATATCAAGTCCAATGGACCATCAAATATCTATAAATGATTTGGGACAGAAAATGGAAACAAAATACAATGAACATCAATTTATTTCCTGTCAGATGTTGCTTTATCATTGCTTAAACATGGTTTGGGAATATCTTCTACCATAAAGCAAATTTTTAAGAAATGTACACAGTCAAACTCCTTTTCTCAGAGATATCTCAGATATTAATATTTGAAATTAATAATTTTTATCCAGTAATGGTGAGATGGAATCATTTAAACAATCAGTTGATGACAGTATGACTATTAGAAAGACAAACTTTGGGTGCAATGAGATGATAGTCTTGATACATTAGATATCAATGATTTTGAAGATGTTCTGAAAGACTTTGATTCATTCATTTTACAAGTACATATTGGGCCATATTATGTGCCAGATACATGAGCAGTATATAACCCCTGCCCCCAGAAATGTTTCAGTTTGTGAAGGACAAGAGAGAAACAAACGGGCAATACCAGTATGGGATGATAGTGAGGTGAGGTATGTGTAGGTGCTTCAGATTACTTAGAAGAAGCCTGTTGAAGATGCCATTGGTAGCCAAATAAATGCCCCCAAAGAATCATAGGTCAATAAAAGAATAGAATCTGTCATGATTGCTAACCATGCCATAGATTGCTTAGTGCACACTAATAGCAAAGCAATGGGCTACCATGAGATATCACCTGTACAACAGGACAAGGAGAAAACCTCTCCGAACCCCTCTGGAAGAGTTGGCAGAGAAGCCAGGGTCTGTGTTCAGACAACACTCTGAGATGGCTCAGTGCAACTGGTCTCATGGAGAGCTGCCAGTTAGTGTTAGAACTGAGATTAAAACTCTCTCACTGTGCTTCCTATTCACCCATTCATTTATTCACTCAAACGTAAGCTCCGTACGGGCACAGATTTTTGTTGGGTTTGATCTTCGCTGTATCCCCAGCTCCTAGAAAAGTGCCTGACACAAAAGAGGCTGTTGATTAATATTTGTTCAATGAATGAAGAATGGATGGATGGATGGATGGATGGATGGATGGATGGATGGACAGACGGATGGATGAATTCATTTAACTCACATCAAATGACAGCGGAGGTGGGTAACTGCGGCAGAGGGGCAGGATAATGAAAAAGGCAGAAAACATGGCTTGTGTGACTAGTGAAAATTTGTGAAATCAATAAATGACTTCACATTCATCCCTTTCCATGGGAGCTTGAACCTGCAGTGGCTTCTTTGTGCCATGTTGAATACAAGAAAGAATATGGGCTCAGAAGTCAGACAGATATGGGTTCAAATTCTGGCCCTTCCAGATCTGGGAAGACCTCAGGCAAGTTCCTTAACCTCCCTGAATCAGTTCCTCATGTATAAAATGGGATTTATACCTTCAGAGTGGCTGTGAGGCTTAAACAGGAAAAAAAATGTTAAGCTCTGGACCCAGTTTTCTTCATCTTCACCCCATTCTTCCAACTCAGGAGATGGGTTTCTGCAGAGTTCTGGTAGAGCTGTGGGCCTCCAATTCTTTGGATAGTCATCCTGGAGTGTTTCTTGGTTATTCTTTTCTATTTCTCTTACTTCCTTCTCTCTTTCTAGCAAACTTCTCCAAGAAGCTTTCCTTATCCCCTTGAAAGTGCACAGTAATCTCTGCCTCCACCTCACCCTTTCAGCCCTTACTTTCAGTTCCATCAGTTTGTGGTTCAAATAACAGATGTCACCAAACTGTTAACTGGGGCCTTTTCTTCCTTACTTGGTGTCCCAGTGGCCAATACAGTGCCTGGATTCTGGCAGATGCTTAATAAATGCTACACAGGATAATCCTCACTTCCTATACTCACTGTACCTCAGGTCATAAAAGTCGTTTTACACAGGCTGAAGTACCACTGCATGAAACTACGCTATTATGTAGTGAGTCATGGATCATTACAATTATCAAGAAGTCGATAAAAATTAATTGTGTCTGAAACCCCATACCTATTTTCAGAAACAACAAAATATTTTCTCCATGTTTTAGGGCATTACAAAATGGGACAAAAACCTTAACAGTTAGGATCTGCTTGGAGGATTGTCCACGGTGTATTATGAGGATAAAAATGAGGGAAATTCTTTACTAATTCATGTTTGCTGATCATGTATCTTAGTCACCACATCATGAAGCCAGGAGGTATCTCTTAGTGCCCATGGCAGAATGAAAGATTTAATTCTTATAAATTAACATTTATTAACACAACCACTAGAAGGCAAATCTAGTCAGGAGGACTAGGTCACTCAGAAAATTGGTAATTTCCAGTCACAGTGGCATTTGCTCAGAGTGCCATTAATCAGGTTATTGACAGCTACTCTGACTTGGTCCTTTAGATGTCCAAAATAGTCACTCCTCAGCAAGGTGATCTAGTCAAAAGATCATTGACTAAGAGTATTTCTAGAGCTTCTACTCTACGTTAAATAAAATCCTAGGTAATAGTGTAAACATAAAAGAATGAAAAGAAATTATACTCTTTTCAAAAAACATAAAACCAAGATGGAAAGAGAGAATCTGCCTACCTGAACAATTTGAGAAAACTTTAAGGCAGCGGCTCTCAGAGTGGCCTGTACATCGGCGGTGGCAGCAGCACCAGGAACTTGTTAAAAAGCCAGATTTCTAACCCCAGATCTACTGCTTCAGAAACTGGGTGGGCCCAGCAATCTGTATTTTTAACAGGCCTTCCACATCATTTTGATGCACATTCGAGTTCGAGAAACACCGCGTTAAGTCAAATAAGCAATTTCAAATCAACATAAAAGCAACAGATTACACATGTGCTGAGTAATGGCACATGCCTGCTGTTAATCAGAGCTTCCTTAATGGCCTCTCACTGAAGGTACTGTGGGGTCCAGATTCAAAGTGAAAAACAGTTCAAAATAGAGTCAGCTCTTGATTATCTTGATTACCTCATTTGAATTATTAGTGGCAACTTCCCTTGATTCCAGGCTAATTTCTCCAATTCAGCCAAAAAGACTTTCAGACCATATCTCTTAAATAAACTAAATCAACCTTGGAATGGTCTGCAGTATATAAAGCCAAATGCCAAAGACGTTTACTACTGCTTTTCATTAACATGTGTAATCAAGAGTTGCCCACTAGGACCGGTCACAAGAATTAAAATCATATGAAGTCAAGTCCAACCCTTTCCCCCTACTAGCCTTAGCACGAGGACAGTTTGGAAGCATTTGAACACATACATCATGATCAGATGGAGAAGACAGCACTGGACAGCCAAGTCCGCTGCAGACCACAGCCTGTGAACATGGCCTCTCTCAACTGTTTACCTGGGGTCTTTTTTTGGCCTGTCAATTAGACTAAGACTTATTGTGTTTTGAACCTCACATTCTGCCATGAGATCCTTTTCCCCAGAATTGTAGTTCCATGTTTCTGACCTTGCTCTGCTAACTTGGCCCTGATTCCTGATTGACTTCCTTTTTTGATTAGTTGTTCTTGAATCTGAACTCCAATCCAAGTATGATTAACCCAACAACACTGACTCACACACACACACACACACACACAAACACGAAGGCATGTTCCTTTTCCTCATGCACCGAAAACTAGAGGTCTACTCTTTTATTGTAAATATTCTGGAGAGGGAGATTCTGTAAATCTTTTGGAAATAGTTTTCTTGGAGTGTTTCCATCCATCATCATAAAGACAGTCATTATCCTCACTTTGTTAATCTACTCAGCAATGTTTACTATAGCTGAATTTTTGATTACATGGGTTCATAGAGATAATTTAATTCAACTTAATTGATAAGGCGACACCTGATCCTTATAGGATAACACACAAGGACTTGAAGGTATGGCCACTACACACTCAGGGAATGTGATAGAGTAATAGCTCCCCAAAGATGTCCATGTCCTAATCCCAGAAACTTGTGAATATACTGCTTTACAAGAGAAAAGGGAAAGTGTAGGTGTGATTAAATTAAGAATCCTGAGATGCAGAGATTTTCCTGGATTTTCTGAGTGCACCCAATACAATCGTAAGGATCCTTATAAGAGAGAGGGCCAAAGTGCAAGAAAGAGGTGATAAAGAGAGAGATCTAGATTTAAAGATGCTATGTTGCTGGCTTTGAGGATGAAGAAAAAGGCCATGAGCCAAAGAATGTAGGTGGCCTCTAGAAGCTTAAACAGGTAAAGGAATGAATTCTCCCCCTAAAGCCTCTAGAAGGAATGCCAAGGACTTCTTACTTCCAGAACTGTAAAATAATTCATTTATGTTGTTTTAACCCACTACATTTGTAATAATTTGTTACAGCAACAATAAGAAACTAATACAGGGAGTTTACAATCTAGTAAGAGAAAGAAGATGACACAAGCAACTTAGATGTAATTCAGAAAGTGACTGGTAAAAAATAGAAATACCAAAAAAATTCTATGGAAATGCTGGTCAAGTGAGTACTTCTTGCTGGAGAGGTTAGGAAAACTTCCAGAAGGATGGCCCTGAAGGATTGGGTAAGACTTCAAAAGGGAGAGATGCAGTAAACAGCAGAAGAAAAAGCACAATCAAACCTAAAGCTGACCAGCCATTTTCTCAGGAACAAAATTACTTGATTAAAATTTCAAACACTCTACTCAGGATATAACAGGTTCCTACGTTTGTAAAAGAGAAATTATAATAACAGTCAATAACTATACAATGTGTTATAAACTATCCTAAGTGTTTAAATACAGAATACAGCTCTTGGACAAGAATCTCCTTTCTATACAGAATATGTCATAGCCAAAGGTGAATCTGACTTATTTTCAGACAGACAGGCTTAACAGGGATAAACAGAAAAGTACCAAGGGTCAATCAAAATAAATGAAAAGGCAGTCCTTTAAAGGGCATCTATTAACATTTACAAACTAGACATTCCTGCAGCCTTCACAAGCAAGCTAAACCACACAATGGAATCCAACTGAACTGAACATAGTTAGCAGACTAGAGGCTCTGAGGACTCATCTTGGTGTTGATGCAGTAGACATCAGAATCTAGTTTCTCTTTGGTAGGTTTTGATTGTTTTGTTTGTCTGAAGTCAGAGCCTATTACTTAAGATTCTTGGACAAGAATCTCCTTTCTATGCAGAATATGTCATAGCCAAAGGTGAACCTGACTTATTATTTTATTAAGATCTTGTCCAAGATCTTAAGTAATCTTGAACGGCTCTAATTTAGCCTACGTTTGATCACGAGGCAATTAGCCAATAAAATAAACTTCGAAGCCGGTCTGTTTTGTGGGTTAGAAAGGATAGGATTGTCCAGACTGTTGATCTGCATTACCCAGATTCACCACTGATCATCCTCTTGACATTACTTATGATGACAATGGCTTCCCAGGATGGGACCTATCCTCAGGTGCCTCATTAATACTTGCCATCTTCTTTATCTTCTGGTGAAATTGATTCCTCTTTGTACTGTTTACATTCATTCCAAAACAATTTGGAGGAAGTGCTAGCCTCCACTGGCTGGCTCCTGTAAGAATGGCCTGGAACTTCTGTAGAAGCATCCACTTTCATATCATAGGCCCTTGAGTCCTGGGAGGGAACTGCATGCTCTGGAGACCAACGTTCTTCACAAGAAGAACTGGGCATGTTGCGAGCATCTTCATTTCTCTTACTCCTTGTCTTTTTGTCAAATCCCAGAAATGTAATTTCAGACTGGCTGCATTCAAAGGGAACTTTCTGAGTCATTCTATCTCTTTTCAAATGCTTATCACAAAGCAGTGAATGTCTTTCATCATCTTCCACTGGAACACTTGGTACATTATCCAAGAATAGAGGAGAAGGACACCTGAAGGACTTGAGGGAGGTGGGAGGATCTTCGGCAAAATATAAGCTGGCTTCAGTACTTTCAAGAGTAGTTAGGACCTAATTAACCAAGAAGAAAACAAACATGGAGTTCAGCTTAAATAACCTTTTCTTTTACCTTTTTTCTGTCTGCCTATTAAGGAATATTCTCTTATTTGCATAAAGTTCTACTATAGTATTTTGAATAAGTAGGGATTAAAGATTAGCTAATCTCCTTCATTTTATGAGTAAATTAAGTTAAGCAAAGTATGAAAGTAACTGCACAGAATTAAATATCAAGAGATCTGACTTTAGGCCTAGATTTGCCACCAACTACTTTGTGACCTTGGGTCAGCCTTTCATCGTTTGTTTAACCTCAACCTTAATATGTGGAAGATTGGAAGGGGTCAGAGGATGAGGGACCCCATCCATAGTTCTCAAATGCCAATGGAACGTTCTTAAAATACAGACCCTTTAGCCCCAACCAAAAGACTGTCATTCAAAATATATGGAGGTGAGGGCCCAGGAATCTGTATTTTAAAAGCTTCCCAATTTATTTGGATGTGCAGCCAAAATTGAGAACCATTGACCTAAACCATAAAATAACATATACCTTCTCACACACACGTAATTTATAAAACCCAGAAATATCAGAAATACAAAAAATATAGGGAGCTTTACAATTTATAAAGTGCTTTCACATGCACCACCTCATTTAATCTGCACAAACAACATTATTATACTCATTTTATAGATAACAAAGCTGAGGCTCAGAAAAGGGAATCCATATCACTAGCCAATAAGGAGCAGACTGGTCGCTTGACCCCAGATCTCTGGTTCCCATTTCCTTGTCCCCTCCACTATATACCATACAGCTCCTTTCTGGGCCCAAGATTCCAGGCCATACAGCTAATACTCGTGTGTGGTGGCAGGCCTGCAATATGGTTCACCTGACTCCCAGGCCAGTGCTTTTTATATTCTGATTACATCAATTCCTGTTTAGAACCTTTCCACAGCTCTATGGTAGACTCAGGATGAAACCCAAACCCTTAGAATGGAATTCATGTCTCTGTATCACCTGGGACCTTCTATCATTATAAACTACTCCAGCTTGTCCCTCACCACCACCTTACTTCCTACTTCCATGATGCAGAACTACCTCTAGTCTTAGCAACATAAAATCTATCCCCTCCGAGCCTTTGCAGATGTAAATTCTCTCTGCCTGGGATATCCTTCCATCTTTAAGGCTACCTAAATCCAACCTGTTATTCAAGTCATAGCTCAGCCATCACCTCCATCAAGAAGCTTCCTTGACTTCGATAGGTGAGAATGTGTTCTGACTCTGTGTTCCCTTCTTGGCTTGTGCTCCCATCTACATTATGCCTAGCTCTCTTTACTGAAATTCCACGTTTACTAATCTGACTCTCCTATGGACTGTGGGCTTGAAGGCAACAACTGTATCTTGATCGCTGTTGTATCCCCAGGACCTAGCACAAAGTCTGGCACATGCAAAGTAGGCACTAAATAAATATTCGTTTATCGTAAACAAATGAATGGATGATTAAATCAATGGACGGATGAATAAAGATCAACAAGAAAAAAACCAGTAAGGGAAATACATACTGCATTTTTAATGGGCCAGATCTCCTAATGAAGGTTGAATAAAATATTCTCTCCAAATTACTCATATGTTTTTTCGTTAAATTTTTTGTGGTGCCCTGGTTCTTCCCAATAATGTCCTCTGCCAGAGTACCAAATGATGTGACTTTTTCGCCCGGAAAAGCTATTTATTAGATTAGAATTCTCTTTGGGATAATTCTGGAGAGTCTCATTGATAAAGAATTCACTTAGACACACAATTTATTTCATTTAGATTTCCCATGGTTACTATGGGCTCGATTTCCAATAAAAATTTTTGTATACATACTTCGTCCATCGATGGTCTTAACTTTGCCCGTGCTGCCGCACACTGGCCTGCCAAAGAGAAGAGCTTGGCGGAAAAATTCCGAGGGCAGGGAAACACGTTCTTATCTAGAAATGAGAGACATGAATCGAGGCCTCTCTTCTCCATCAATTCCATAAGAAGATCCCTCTAGGAAGAGAAGAATACAATCCCATTTAGAACTCTATCAGAAAAATGACCAAGAAGTAGGTGCAGGAAGAAAGATCATTCTTACCAGCTGAATATGCTTTGGGTCATCTAACACCACTTTACAACCTGTCAGAACTTCCATTATAACCTGTAAAGAAGATACAGAAAGTCGGTGACGTATGTTAAATATATACACACAATTAGTAGCAACCGTTAACCTTAACAATGAATATAGTTCATTCCAATTAATGACTTTATATTTTATTTCTGACTGACCACACAAAATTAATGTATAAGACAGTGAATAATGGGAAATCAATAGATCAAAAAGTTAAAGCCTTTATAAAATTGTCAGAATGTGATAAATTTTTCTCCTTTGTCAACTTGGTACTTACGATTCCAAAACTGTAGACATCGGTTTTGGTGGAAAGTTTGCCCTGTCTGATATATTCTTCTGGCAGGTACCACAAATGTTTACTGCTGCTGCTGGTCATGCTTATGGTAGAGCTCTGATGCTCTAAGTGGGGTCGGAAGTGAGCCATGGCAAAATCACTTATTTTGGGTTGAAACTGATCATCCAAAAGTATGTTTGCACTAAAATTGTGGTCAAAGACAAACAAGACAAAAACTTCATAAAAGCATTTTGGTGAAAAAACAACATGACAGGCTCACCTTTATGTTGGGCAATTCCAAACACTGACAAATAAAACCATATATAATTTTCCATGAACTAGACGACATCTCATTTTTCTTAAAGTATAAATCAAAGTGTTGTATAAAACCTAAAACAGAACCCTGACCTAGAAACAGCAGGCATTTTGAACTTGCAGATGCAGATATGGAGTTGGTGCATAAAGCCGATGCTTTGTCAGTAGGAGAAACTAATTGAACCAAAGCAGCTTTCCTTGTGCTCTTCTTACACGTAATGAGAATAACTGGTTTTTAACCCGCTAATAATTGTCTGTGATGTGTATAGAGCTGTGCTGTGGAATGCCCTGCTTAGAGCCACTAGCCTGTAATGATTTGAGGAATCTTTGGTGGCCCTTGCCTTAAGGACAACCCTACTCCGTTGCCCCATCTCTATGGCTTCTTTGTCTTTGAGTCTTATGTAAAATATAAACATCTGCAGAGGCAAAGGCAAAGTGCTTGGAGTCAGTTTTAGCTGTTTGTTACATAAAAGCCTTAAGAATCACTTAACATCTTGGCTGAGAGTAAGCCCTAACTTATTTTTACCTTCAAAGGGCTAAAGAGCCATCACAGCAGAAATGGGAAAAGTCAAGCCGAGGGGAAATGCATTCCACATGGCCCCCACCTGGGGTGGGTCTCAATTCTGCCTTTCCCCGGCCCTCTAATTGCTGGTGCTATTTCACCCCTTAAGCCTCAATGTCGTTGTCTTTTCTCATAAGTGAAATGAGGAAAACAATAGAACTCACAGAACTCATGGGGGATGAAAAGATTCTAGTGCTTGGCATACAGTAATGCTCACTAAATGGTCACTAAGATGAAGATTCATCACAAGAAAGCAGATGGATATCGATAAAAGAAGTGGGTGGTCCAAGAGAAAGTTATCTACTTTTCAACTTTGCTTAGGGCTCTTTGGAGCTTGATTTTTATCCCCTGAAACTAATGTTTCTAATAGTAGGCCTGCCCACCCGAAAGGCCACGTGGTATATCTGGAATATTTACATGTCGTTATCAAAAGTGGTAATAGCACAGCTGCAGGATAAGAATAAGAAATTCTTAATCCTGAACAAGTATTGGATCTTATAGAAGTTCCAAAAGTCCTTGCTCTCCCTGTACAAGTAAGCCGACAATCAGACCCTACTTCCACAGGTCTGAACTGCAGGCATTGTTATGATTCAGTATATTAGAGTCCTAGTTCTATTTAGAGGATTCGAAGCTAAGGTCTCGAGAATTCTAGTCTAGACTTTGTCTAGGACTGGGTTAACAACAGACAAAATGATGGAACTCCCCAGGGCCCTTTAAGGAGAGAGAAGACACACTGTAAATTTTATTTGAGGCTCCCTTTTTTCTAAGAGCAACAGGAGAATTGCAAAATCCCAAGGGCCCACCTTACACATAAGCCCCAGGACCGTTACCAGTTGTATGATCCTTGCATTTATGAGGAGAAAGTCAAGGAGGGACTTGGATCGATAAGCACAGTCCTCATGTTCCTCTTTCTTCTTGCCTTGTCTTTTCTCTCCAGATGTTTCAAACCCGGAAGCTTCTAAGACCAGCCTGGGTCTCATACTTTTATGTCACTCCTCATCCATCCTTTGGCTTTCTCACTTGAAAAACAGTATTAACTATCCTGATAGACCTCTGAGGATGAAGAATACACTAGAGCCAGGTCCTACCTCCCTTTAGCTTTAGGTAAGAGACTAATAGACATAGTTCATAATTACTTCTTCCATAGGCATACACGTCATTTGTTCAGATCAAGGCTGAGTCTTCTGGAAATGCCTTGATCATTTCATAGGGCTGGGATATTTAGTGCAGGAGTTGGCTCAGGGTGCCAGGAGGGGAGGCGGGGAGAGAGGGTCATTAACTTTCATGACCAGGACTAACCTTCTGCCACTCCAGGCTCTGCCACACCATCTTCTGCACCCCACCCCACTTTATCTCAGCCTAGGAGGAAGTTAACAAAGCTCTGAGTGCCAGATATTCAATGTCCAACATCTAGCCCTCTTCTTCCCCCACCCCAGCTCTATAGAAGGTATAAAACTGTAACTTAAAATGTCAGGACCACGAGAATGTGAAAAGCTGAATCTGTGAACACTTAGACACCTTGAAGGATAGATCTTTTCTAAGTACAAAACGGGGGCAGCGGGGGGGTTTGGGGGGTAGTGGAAGCAAGCAGCAGCAACAATAAAACCCATCATCTAATCTATTTATTTGACCCTCAGCAAAAAACTGGTGAATCATGTTTCTGCAAAGCTGAGCTGGGTAACCACAATGCGTTACACAATAAGACCCACAGAGTTCTTTGGGTCAGTGGGAGATCATCAGTAAGAATGTGAAATTGTTCTAAGGCACTGCATTTATACTTTGAATAATGATATTTGGTGAGAAGGCAAGTTGTTTACCAGGAGACTTTAGTTTATAACATAAATTTTGCGTCCAATGATTTACTGTGTTCTAAATAAAGGTTAATGGTAGCTGAGGAAGAAGGATGTTCTGTGATAGGAGAGTGGGAATTGCAAAAGGCCCTTCAACAATCAATTCTGCCCTAATTCTTTCCTCTGCTTCAACCTTAAATAGAATGTTCAAATATAAAGTGCCTACTGCTACCATGCAGGTCAACTGAATATGTTTATCCTATAGGGCTAAAAACAGACTAACAAAATAAAGACAATATAAAAAAACTAAAATCATATAACAATATAATGCAATAAAAGGGCAGCTTACCAGCTATGTGGCTACCAAGGATACAAATGAGAAACATCCAATGGCCCACCATATGCTTAATTTAGTGTTTCTACAACCCATTTCTTCTGTTCTTTCCCACAAGGCTATTTACTGTAACAGAGCGACCATCATCTTTCTAAATAATTTGTCTAGCAGAAGATCAGTGGTAGTACACTAAGGAGATGGGTGGAAATCCTACACAAGGTGGTGAATTTTATATCCTGACTCTGGAGACATTATTTTAATCTCCCTCTTGCTAGGGGTCTCTAAGACAATTCTTTTTGGGGACCTGAAGCCTGCAAAGGCTATAAAAATTGCTTTCTTTGCTCACCAATTTGTCTCCTAATTTAGTTGAAGCCTGTGGACCATAAATATAAAGCAAGACAATACAACTAGATTATAATGCAGGATACGAATTTAAACGACTCTACCATGTTTGATATGTAAGTGCATGATTGATTTTTAAAGATATACATATTTTAAAGGATTTTAGGGGGAGTTATTGGTGCCCAGTAGCTGAGTACCTGAGTACTTGTCAACTCTCAGGAAAAGTCCAGACTCCATCCAACTGGCCCCAGAGACAAGAAGACCCAACTGGCCTCTCTGTGACAGCCTGAGGCAACAGGACATCTTGCTGTCTTTGTTACTGATGCTGCAACACCAAGATACCTCTCACCAAATGAGGGAAGACCCAGTTTCTCCAAGAACCTGCAAGTTACTGGAAAGGGCACACACACACCCTCCCCCACTGCAGCATGCGGTAGGTCTGGCCTAAATGAAACAAAGCCAAAACCCTTTATTTCCGCCCCCGTGGATTATGCAACTTTCTCTTTCTTTCCCATTGAACCCAGGCAGGATTCAGAGACAGTATTAGAACTTGTTTTTGCTTTATAGGTGCTTCATGAGTCCTAGGCTCTCTGTGTAAAGGACAGGTCAGTAAGGGGTAGTCCGCCTGTAAATGTGAAATATCATCTCTAATCAAACTAGCACAACTTCCCGAAGCTTCTTTGTAGGTAAAAAGATCTAATAATGCCCACCTCACAGCGCTGTTACAAGGATTAAAGGAGAAAACATACGAAGAGCATGTGATACATGGGGCAGGGGGAACACTTGAAATGTGTTTTAAAAGAGGTAGGCTCGCTGTGGCCTATCCTACACCCACCACCTTGCCTTAAAATCCCAGGGAACTTAGTTGGGTATCTTTAGAAGTTCAACGACACCAATCTGAAGTAACAAAGGTACCAAGGGTTGCAGAATGACCCTGGAGATCTGAGGGCCCTTGGGTTAACTAGTTTGAAGGCATTGGCTGAGCTTCAAAATAGTTCCAGAGAAGTTCTGGAAGAACCTGACTAAATTAACATTTCCATGGATTTTAAGATGATGGAGAGGAATATATATATATACATATATATATATTTTATTTAGTACATATGTGTGTATACAGGTATGTATCCATGTGTATAAATAAACAAATGTTGAGGTTTAGAGACAGTGATGGTAAATAGACTAGGGGAGATTTTAATTTATGTAATATTTCATTGTTTTGGTATCCCTTAGGAAAAAATGAACATATTTGGATATTTTAGAAGGAGACATTAGGAGGAAAATAGGAAAGTCTGAGGAAAAAGAAAGAATTGCATGTATTTAAAAATGTTTCTAAAAACAAAAGATTTTTTGAGCGATGGAGGAGGAAACTGGTTAATTAAGCAATCAGTCAAACAAACAAATAGACTTTGCATTCCCTGCTGGCTTGGTGTCCCCTACTAAACAGTAAGCTTTAGCCTGTGCCACACACATCAGGTCTGGGAGTAAAAGTAGGAGACGTTTGGGTCCTCAGCCAAGGGTGTCATGGTCGTAGGAAGAAGCCAATCTATGGCTTCCTACCCTCCTCCCCAACCACTCAGTCTTTCTAGTCCCTCACAAAGGAAATTCTCCATGCACTTACTATGACCATGCACCTCTGATCAATGTTCATTTTCCTTGACCTCCTCCCTCTTATGAAAGACTGTTTCACTTGGCAGGAGACGAATGGCAACACGGATGAGATAACATCATCTTATAGGAAACATTAAATATGTTCACCAAGATTATCTCCTTACTTTGGACACTAATGGGGATGAATATCTGGGATGAAAAACACTGAGGATAAAATGCATTTGAATTTAAGATCATTCACAAATGTGAAAACAATTAAGCTTGCTAAGGAATTGGATGGAAAAGCAAGAAGGTTTACTTCTCTCAGACGCTTTTATGTGATCCCGTAATTCAAAAACATCTTCGTTCCCCAAATAAAAATGTGAGGATCTTTTGTTAAGAACAAAGACTTCAACTCTTCAAGGTTCTTGTCTTTAAATCCTTTTCCTCCTCAAATTCTACCATCTGGAAATAAATTGTTGTTTTTATAACATTCCCTTAGAAGAATTCACCTTACTAAAACATTCTTGGGTTAACTAAACCACCAGACTTCTTGAAAATACCATTGAAATGTGGGCTTGCCTTCCTCCTTGGGTGTCCTGCAGCTGTGTCCTTGACAGTGAGTGTCTCCTCAGAAGACTGTTTAACCTTACTGCTTAAACAGGACAAAGACTCTGAATGCAGAGCTCCAGGCCAAATCTGCCCCTCAAAGTCCAGGCCAATGTCGACATGTCCAAATTTGCACATACTGAGTATATTCTTGTCTCTTGCCCAATTTCCTTGTCTCTGTCTGATGAAGCCAGTGTGCTTCCAGGGACCCCAGCTAGGTACCCTTAATTACCTAATAAGAGCATGACTGTTGGACCCACAAACATGGAACCCCACCTTCCTCCCCCATCTACATAGGTATGACAGAGCCAGGTTACTAACCTCTGGAAGTCTCAGCTTTCTCCTCTATCAAACTGAGATAAGACCATCGATACCTAAATACGGGGTTGCTGGGAGGATTAATAAGTTATTCAATGGGCCTTTAGGTCAGGTCTAAAGTCCTCTGGCTTTTGTTGAGCTCTGTCCGCAGCCTATTAGCTCCCTGATATATTAGCACTTACCAATGCAGTTAGGGTAGACTGTGCTTATTGCTGTTTGGGGGGCTTCCTTCCTTTTCTTTTTTATTGAGGTAATATTGGTTAATGCCATTATAAGAATTCCAGGTGTTCATTATTTCAATTTCTGTAGGCACTATAGTGTGCTCACCACCAAAAGTCTAGTTTCCATCCGTCATCATACATTTGACTCCCTTTACCCATCTTTCCCTCCCCCACTTCCCTTCCATGGAGGCTTTCTTTATACTGTTCCCCTCACCTGCAAAGTGGTGCCCCCTCCCTTATTTTTATTCAAATTCTCCATGCAGCCCAAGATTCACTTCCTCCATGACATTTTCACTCAACCACTCTGAATTCCAGTGGCCCTTCTTTCTCTAAGCTCCTACTACACGGCCTGCACTGTACCATTTGACTCTTACTCAGAGACCAGCTTATGTTTACATATGCATAATGTGGAGTCTGTAGAAGATAGTAAGCAAACATGCATTGATATAATCCATTAATTAAGAGGATCTAAAACCATAAGCAGCCTTAGACCACTCTGCATATGGCAAACATGTGATCCGAATGGTGCCAAAACATCCTCCCATATTCCTGGCAGACATCACTAATTGAGTTCAGAAAGCAAACACCCCAGATTCCCTTTTAACACTGCATGCATGTGGGAAGTCATGGCCAATCAATCAAAGGTGGAATGTGAGATGAAACTGATTTGTCATCATGCTGCTATAGTATGAGCGCTCCTTTTTCAGATGAGGTAAATGAGGCCCACAGGGTTGAAATGACTTGTTGTATGCAAAACAGCTTTTTAACGGCAGAGCCAGGGCTAAGGCCTAGGTCTCCTTTTTCTGTGTTCAGAGTTCTTTCTGTTTACTACGGTTAAAGTAAAGAAACATCTTTTTATTCGGCTACTCACAAAAGATTAAGTAACTGTTGATTACAAAGCAGAAATGAAATAAACTGTTATTTCTTCTTTTCTTTAGGTCTATGTAGATTTCCAGCAGCAAAATAATGGCTGAATGAGTCAAGGAAGAAAGATTTTAGCTCAATATAAAGGAAGTTCTCATCATTAGAGCTGCACCCAAATGGAGCTCTAACAATGTATTGTGCAAGCGTCCCAGACAGGTTGGATGAGACACTTGGAAGGTGGTAGAGACAGTCTCGTATTAGGTGGGAGGAATTACAGTTTATAGCCAAGCCCTGGCTGGTGCTTTATACAAATTATCTCACTTTATCCCTACAACCCTGGGAGGAGGTGCAAGAGTAGCCTGCTCAGTTCCAGATAAGGAGACTGAGCCTCAGGGAATTTAAGTAACTTGCTACTTAAAACAGTAGAGGAAGGATTTGCATTGAGATTTTCCTAACCCCAAAGGCCACACACTTAACCAGTGACAAGAGGCCGGACAGCGACAACATCACTGGGGTGGTTGTGGAAAAAGGAGAAGGACAGAGAAAAGACTGGGCAGAAGGTATTTCTGGGAAACAGGTAATTCGGGACTTTGCCTAACCTGCTCTAGGGCAAGCAGGTCTCTGGAAGTACCTCCCGAAAATTATCTGAGCTCATCCTCATTCCAAAGCTGATCAGTATAAAGCTCAGCCAGGATTTTTTAAAATGTAGGGTCACATCCTTCTTCTATCTCAATCACTAGATGTGTGGGTATAGAGTGCAGTACAAAAATAGGCAGGTGCAATGTCACAGAATCTGAAAGCAAGAAAAAGTCCGACTTGAGATCATCTCAGTTGGCTCTGAATGTACAAGTGAGAAGAAAACTGTGGCCTGAGAGTGTGAGGCAAGACTCAGTCCTGAACCCGGATCGCCTGTGCTCTTTCCATGTCCTCGCCAGTGACAGGGTGGATACCATTCCGTTTTGCTTAGACAAAGGTGTTGCTCACACCTTGGGCTCCAGGCTGCTGAATAATGACCTTGCTCTCTTCATTTCTTGGACTATTCTTTAAAACCACAAATGCGTAAGATTATCAAGCTTCTTTGTATATGGAATTAATTATAGATAATGAATGAAATAAAATTTTCAGATATCATGTTGTAACTAGAGACTCCCCCTTGGAACTTCTGATTACTTAGTATGAGATAGAAAGGTCTGATAGCAAGTTATTTTTTTCTAATAAATTTTATTTTATGAGAATAGAACATAATCCTTAAATAAAAAATTTAAAAACATAATGTAGAAAAACATTAAATAAAAAGTTATGTCTCTCTGTCTTATTTATATTTGGTATGTCTTATTTTTAATCGATTTCTTTAATTCATAAATTTGTAGTACTACAAAGTTATAATTGTGTACTCTACTTTGATTTGACTTTTTTCATTTAATATCATTTTATGCACTCATTCTGTGTTATTACATACTGTTAAAAACATTATTTAATAATGTCAACTGATGTACGATAAACTCTTCTGTGATTCATCAGTATGGAGCCTAGACACAGAAAAGAAAATAAAGGTAACAATATCTTCCATTTCGCACGCCAACAAAAATAGAGCCAAAAGGTCACTGTTTAACACATTTTGAAATGTCCTTTTTTTTTTTTAGCCAAATATCAGGGCTGTGAAATTAAATAACATATCTCCTAGAAGCTGCCTTTCCTATAAAGAATTAGAAATTAATATGACAAAAGCAGAAGACTGGGGATTTTAGATCATCCTAAAAGCACGAGGCTGGACATAGAGGAACCAAGAATCGGGGAAGCCCAAGTTTAGAGCAAAGCGAAGGATTCTTTAAAAAAGATTCGCGAGGGTAATCTAGGTCAGCCAATTCACATCTGGCCAAGACTGCTAGAGACTGAATATCATTACCATCTGACAGATGCTCAGTGCCTTGAATGAAATGAATTGGTCTCATTCCAGTTTCCAGAGAACAGTTGTGCCCATCACCAAAGAAAACGGGGGATTCTACCATTAGAGTTGGCACTGATTAACAGCTTTGCTGGCAGGTTCAATAGAAAGGCCAAGAGTTCAGTGGCTGTGGAAGAGGCCGATTTGCTCTGGAACAGAGGAACACGCTGATGAGCACTTGTGAAACCACAATTATCAAATAAATGCCCACAGCCCCGGAACTCTACACCCTGACACATGCCTGGGTGGGGGTTGTCTATAGATGGTTATATTGAGTCCTTGAACCCTTTGGAAAACCCAAAAAGACACCCACCCTCCTCTTTACCAACTAAAAAAATAAAATATGTTGCTAGCTGCATTCCTAGTTTAAATCCTGCCTCTTCCATGAAATTCTCCCTGTTACTGATCAGCTCTCTTTCTGTAGTCTATCTATATTACCCAGTGGACACTCATCTAGCAGTGTTATTTAAATGATTTTAGAGTTCGGCACATTCAGACAAGTACCTAGGATACTGGCCTGGAAGAAATGGCCTATTTTTAAATTGTGAGATCACCTAAGAGACTACAGAACCTTTCTGTTCCCACTTATACCCCAGAGAAGCTTCAGAGTCCCCCGAGCCTCACTTATCAAAACCAGATAGATTCTCAGCCTTGTAAGTATTCAAGTTGCCATCCAAAGCCTCTACCCGCCACATTCCTTACTCCTCTCCAGTGCTATCTTTCCTTATTCCAGCCTTGTTCTTTCCTCTCCAATCAATCTATTTGTCTTGCTTTCATTATACACTTGGCAATTCTTTACTCTGTTCCCTTCAACAAATTATTGCCTCTACCAGCACATTTTCTCCCTTTCTTTCTATCCTCTACCATGACCCAGCTCCTCAAAGACTTGGCTTGGAACTACCTAATTAGAAGAAAAGCCTTCTCAGACCAACCATGCATTGGACATAGTTACTGTTGCACTATATATTTTCTGTGTTTGTGTTATTTCTCTGATCACCAGGTTGAACCTTCAAGGACAAGATTGATCATCGTCTTCCCCTGTGGTCTAATACAATGCTCTGCACACAACATATGTTCCATAAATATTTGTGAACTAAAATGAACATGATTTAAAATTTTTTTCAGTTAACATACACAGAAGTCACTTTTCTTAAAATAGAGGTTGGTTTGTGGGTCTACTTTTCAAACACAATAAATTGATGATGAAGATAAAGTGCTATAGACTGAATGTTTGTGTCTCTCCAAAATCCTTATGTTGAAATCCTAAACCCCGAAGTGATGGTATTAGAAGGTAGGCCTTTGGGAAGTAATTAAGTTATGAGGGTAGAGCCCGCATGAATGGGATTAGTGCCTTATAAAAAGGCCCTAAAAAGATCCCTCGCCCCTTCAGCCATGTGAGGACACAGAGAAAAGATGGCTGTCTATGAACCAGACAGTGGGCCCTTAGAGACAAAGGATAGGTCAGCACCATGATCTTGGTCTTCCCAGCCTTCAGAACTGTGAGAAATAAATGTGTGTTGTTTATAAGCCACCCACTTTATAGTATTTTGGTTATAGCATCCTGAACAAATTAAGACAGTAGGTAAAAGAGTGAGAAGTAAAAAGATTGATTGGCCATCACATCTCTTAGCCTCCACCACTGCTATTCCTACCACTTCTTGACCAGTTATACCATTTGATGAGTGCGTACTCTTTGCCAAGCACTATGTATAATTTATGTCACCTAACCAAAAGGGATAGAAGCTATTATTCTTTTATTAGCATTTTGCAGATGGATAAACTGAAACTTAGATAAGTTAAGCAATTTGCTCCAAATCACATTTTAAGTGGAAAGTCAGCTTCTACTGAACTAAGAGGAAAGGATGGGAAGAGGAGGGAAAGAAAGTACATGAAAACGAAGAATCATTTGGTCACATTTTGCAGACTGCCATCCAGTCAAATCTTCCTCCATAACTGTGGTGGCTGTAAGTGGTGTGGCCCAGGTCCTTCCCCAATCCGGAAATGGCTGCTGGTGGCTCACAGCTAAGCCCCAACTTGGGATCTGTGCTTGGAAGAAGGGAGCTGCCTTAGCCAAGTTACAGCCCCACTTAGGGCTGGCTAGACACAGGGGTACAAAAATCTGAGCACCTGGCCTCACTTTGGGATATTTTCGAAGGGCCACTCCAACTCCAGTGTTTCCCCATAGCACTGGCCGAGGCCTTGATGTCAATATTCCAGCTCAGCTTCTTCAAACAACAAATTCTGCCTTCCTCTTTCCCTCCCTCCCAAAATTTGTTGTTCCTAAAAGCAGGTCCTTAAACACCTCTGACTCTGAGCCTATTTCCTGGAAAGCTGCCAGAAGATACTAATCATTAGTGGCAAAGAAGAAATCAGGGTCCACAGCCTGTGCTCTAGCTTAAAACCCAAACGGAGATGCTAGAGGGGCACATCCAAATCTCCTCACCTAGTGTTAGCTGTGGAAAACCTTGTGACTTCGGAAGAAACTGGAAGTGTATCCCTTCACCCTGATGTTCCCTTTGCCCCAGTTAGAGGCCTCCCTGTCCCCCTCTCCCATCAAGTACAAGGACCTTGACATCCTCTCTCATATCACCTTCTTTCCTATCAACCTCTGCTTTTAGGAGATTTGATGAATGTAGTCACACAAAAGGAAAATTAATAAAATTAATGTATTACTGTTTCAGATCGAAAATAAGCTCATGCTCACTTTAAGTTTAAACCAAAGGAAGAATAGGTACAGCAAAAGTCCAGATGATTATTTATTGATTGATTTATTTACTCAGTTAAAAACATATATTCGAGCACCTACTGTGCTGAGCTGGTTGTGAGCTGGGTGCAAGAGAGTCTGTTTCAGGTTGGAGCCCTTTGGAACCAACCTCAAAGATTGACTCCACTGAGCTCTGAGACCTCCACTTTCCATCTATGTATGAGATGCTGTAAGGGTGCATCAATTTTATGCCGATTTATAGGATCACTAGCAGTTGATGAATCATCACATCGTAACAGGAGCAGACAGCTATGGGTGGTTCCCTCGATTCTTCTAGGACTAAAATAAAAATCTAGTCTTTTCATACGGAGTTCATTTCACCAGAAAAACAAAGAAGCAGTCAGTCCCTCTTCTGTCAACTTTTAAGCACACTAAGAACTTTATCCAAGATACTAGGAGATGGTTCAGAGGAGGCAGTAGCCTTTTAAATTCAGTCTTCCCCGCTATTCAGCAAAGGCGTATTTACCTGCTTTTAGATGAGTTCAAGATAAAGGACACATAGGAAAACTTCACGGGAGCAGGGGGGGGGAAGGGGGGAAGGGGGGAGCGTTGCTACAGCCTATCTACTCTATGAATGATTCTTATGTCTACTGAAGAATAAAGATGGAAGTTGTTTCTAATTTTCTTACATATTAAAAATGAACACAGGAGTTGCTGCTCGGCTTGTCACAGATGAATATACACAGCTACGAGGCAGCAGACTCAGTGGAATCAGCAAGACACTGGAGACTCAGGACAGAGAGTTTTAATTGCCATTTACTACTGTTATCTTGCCAAGAATCTCCATTTAAGTAAGTCACTTAACTTTTCTTTTAACCTCAATTTAAAAAAAAAAAGTGAGATTAATAAAGGTTCAGTTCACAGTTTGCTATCAGGTATAATTAATAAGGTATGCAAAACTGTCTCATCTACATTATTCATGAATAATTCCCAGAGATAATACAAACTCTCTCTTGGGCAACAGAAATGTGCTTTTTAAATTTGGCAGATGTGTTCTCATTAACAAAAAGGTAAAATTTTAAATACTTAGATTGAGTGTTTTTAACACACACGCACACACACATATGCACACATACATGCCAGGGAAACCATAGACAGAAAACAGTGTGAAGTCTGACTCACCTGTAATGATGAAAGGAGCTTTCAGATGTAACCTAAAGCTCTGAGATAATTTACCTTGATATACTGCCACAGATGACTGAGCACGGGTCAGTGTTGTGCAAGTACTGAATGGCTTTGGCTGTTCCTATTAATACACTGATTCGAATGTGCCAAGAAAGTGGGGCTGTGTTTCCCTAAAAAGACAATAGTAGTTGGTTTAGTTGTACTTTATGAGTAAAAATCATGTATGTATTAATTACATACGTATGCCAGAATAGAAACTGATTGTGGTGGTGGTGGTGGTGGTGGTGGTGGTGGCCAGTGGTGGTGGTGGTGGTGTGTGTGTGTGTATGTGTGTGGTGGGTTTATCATAACTACTTTTAATCCAAGATAGGTCTTCCTCTCCTCTCAATGACAGTTCTAGGCTTTTGTAGCCAATGAAAATACCCAATAATTTTAATATTAGCTTAATCAAAATATGACTAACAAGGTATTCATGTTTAAAAGTTCATTAAATAAAAATTTTAAATTATTTGTGGCACAATAGTGAGAGTAATTGAAAATAATCAGATTTTATTCTCATCTTAACTGAAAGTTAACCTATGTAAATCAATTCAAAAACATTTTGTGAGAAATCATGGCATTTTCCTTAAAAAGAAATCTCTTATTTTTAAGGAGTCTGTATCAATTTTATGTCTATTGAATGGTACCATGTGCAAAGTTATACAAATAAAAAATATCTTGGAAATAATAACCGTTAATGTAAACTCGTTTCAGATAAGAATCAATAACAAGTAAGGATGCAGCAAATCTTCTGGCTGCCATGTTGCACAACACCCAAGGTTGTATTTATGCAACCTTCTAAGAGTCAGAAATTAATTCATGGAAAAGTCCTCTACTTCCTGGGGAAACCCGTTGTTGGCTGTCCCCTATGTGAACACACACTGGTCTCTTAGCTCTCACCGAAGGTTTCAGCAGCTCCCCAAGGATTCCCCAGAGTAATGGACATGACTTACTACACACTGCAATCTGTTAAAAAGTGATCCGTTTCTCATATATGGATAAACCAGGCAGAACTTCTCACTCTCTGTAAAATATGCAGCCAATTCCAGTATGTTTGGATGATGAAATCTTGAAACAAAAGATTTTTAAATCCATCAAATTGTTTATTCAAATAGGAAACGAACAACACTCTGGTTTGGGGATGGGGAATAGGTCTGAAGCAAAATATAAGTTTGGCCAAGGAAGAAATAATTTCATTGGACATATGTCACAGATTGGCTTTCAAATTGTTCTAAAGCATTCCAACAAATACTGGCCACATTGATCAACTGTGATCATGCAAATATAAATAAAATATCCAAATATAAGACAGAAAGTTTAAGAAATGGAGAGTTCTTAAGATTTGGGGTGTTGGGAACTTCACAAGAAATAGACAACAAAATTTGATATTATTTTTATTAACATGAAACCAATATAACTTATTAAATAAATAAAGATAATGTAACTGAAATTATCCATTCCACTGCTTCAGGTAGACATAGGTAAGTAAAGCCACCAAAATAGAAGAGTACAGAAGATTTCTTTACATTCATCCATTTATCGAGTGCTACTATGTCAGCTCCAGTACTAGGCATCGGTCACACAGCTAAAAGAGATATCCAATGTCTTCACAAAGTTTGTATTGTTATCTAAATCTATGTGACTAGTAATGTTTGATGAAGAAAAATATATCACTTCTTTAAGTCACAGAATTCTATGTCATTTTAATTTACATTTTTCAGACTCCTTTCCTTCAAAATCTATTTCTTGAGGGCATGTGTCATCACTGTGAAAACCAATGAAACCCAGGTAAAAACTATGAAATATAAAACATGTAAACTTCACCTACTGTGAACTCAGTTCAATTCAACAAGTATTTATTGAACACCTACTATGCAATATGCATGCTTGGGAATATTAAAATAAATAAAGCTATTTTTAAAATGGTTCTATTTATAAAGGCCTATTATTCATTTTTTTCAATAGCAAAATCTTGCTATAATATATATATCCCTTCTGAGTCCTTCTATTTCTCTTTCCTCAAGGAAAGATGTGTGTGTATATACAAACATATACACATAAACAGAGAGAGACTTTTATTTTTAAATATATCAAAAACTTCTGTGACAAAATATCCCTGCACCTGCACTTGTTTTAGATCGGATCTATAAAATGAAAAGCAATGGGCTGAAAAGGAACTCAGCCGGTGTATCTGGTTGCTTAAACAGCTGATCTATGCCACTAGCTGGTTGATTCTCCTGCAATTTAAAATAATTTAATGAAATAGACATCTTTTGTAAAGCAGTAGATAGAAGACCTCATTTAGACACAGCCATGGCTCTGCTCTCTTGCTCACAGAGCATAAATGACCATCTGCTTATTTTTAAATATTACCGATCAAGCAGGAAAAATGGACAATTTAGAAGTTATTGAGGTATGGAACATGGAGATGCCATAGGGAATGATTGCGGATTTTAATTCTATGGACCCATCTCACCCATCCTTTCACTAAAAAATTTTAAATGATTATATAGAAGTGAAGATCAGCAGATCTGATACCTTTTAAAATCAATTCAACAGTATTTCTGAGTGCCTACCGCTTATAAAACATGCAAGGTACCATGATGTGGTAGAAAAGACAGACCTGAACAACAGAAAAACTTGGGTTTGAATCTCTGGTCTTCTTTTTATTGGCTGTGTAAACTTGGTCAAGTTATTTAATCTCTATGATCTGAATTGTGTCTCCCAAAAATTCACATGTTGAAGTCCTACCCCCTAATCTGATAATGTTTGAAGATGAAGCCTTTGGGAGATAATGGGAGTTAGATGAGGTAATGAGGGCAGGGCCCCTCAGGATGGGATTAGTGCCCTTACAAGAAGAAACACCTCTTTCTCCACCATATGAGGACACAACATAGAGGTGGTCATCTGCAAGCCAGGAAGAAACCCCTCATCAGAAATCAAATCTGCCTTGATCTTGAATTTCCCAGCCTCTAGAACTGTGAAAAAATAAATTTCTGTTCTTTAAGCCAACCAATCTGTGGAAGTAGGTAAAACACCTGCTTCCTGAGATTCTTATTAAAATTAAATTAAAAGTTAAATATTTAGCCAAGTGCCAGATCCTCAGAAATTATTAGCTCTTATCACCTTCCTTGAGGAAGAAGAAAAAAAAAGGAATCAGAAACCACATTCTAAGGAGTTTACAATTCTATTTAAGGCGCAAGGATTACACAGTTCCCTTAAAATTAAACTAAAAAAACCTCTCCATAGGTGTCAGCTGAAATGTTACTTTTTCTAAGAAGCCTACTCTGCTGCCCCTCTCCAAGTTACCATCTCCTCTCCCTTCAGTGCCGTACTTCCTCATCTTATCACTTAATATACTAAAATTGTCTGTCTACTTATGCACTTCTCTTAATCCCACTCCAAACATCTCAGCTACTACATTCTAAAAAGAGAAGGCTTCATTTGACTTATTCATTAGTAAATGGCTGAAGAGAGGGAGACCATCTACATAAAAACCATTTCCACATGGTAAAATTTGAATAAGCAAAGACAAATGACAGTTTGGTAAAAATTATTTTTATCTCACAGCATAAAAATGGGTTAATTTTTCTAATCTATAAAATGTTCTTATAAACCACTAAGAAAAATACCCAACAGCTTAATTTAAAAATGAACAAAGGATATTATCAGATATTTCATAGAAAAGAGAATATATTTCTTAATACGTGGAAAGATTTGCTATCAATAGAAAAAGAAATTTAACTACTCTGAGAAACCATTTCCACCTAGCAGACTGGCAAAAATTAAAGTTAAAAATAAATGCTATGATGGCAAGACTGTGGGGAAATAGACAATCTTACATATGACTGATATAACTATAAATTGGTGTAACCTGTTGGAGGACAACTTGGTAATATGTAATACACATAACCATTTGACCCTATAATTGTATTTATATAAATTTATCTTAGATATAATCAAACAGGTATGAAATAACATATGTACAAGAATTTCTTTTGCAGCATTATTATTATTTTTTATTATTATTTATGCCTACAGCACCCGGTCTTATTAGGTGGTCTCTCATCCAAGTACTAACCAGATCTGACCCTGCTTAGCTTCTGAGATCAGACATTGAGCTTGTTCAGGGTGGCATGGCTGTAGATCAGGGACCGTGGTTCCACTGGGGCACGAATCCAGGACCTTCTGCGTGTAAAGCAGACCTGCTAACCGCTACACTACGGAATCATGTCCTGCAGCATTATTTTTTAAAAATAAAAGATTATAAAATAATCTAAAAACCCATCAATAGAATGTTTAATTAACTTATAGTACAGCACACAATGGAATACTAAAATAAGCAAAGTGAACAAACTATGCTACCTCTTGTATGAGAAGAAGAAAATAAGAAAACAAAATACATATTTGCTTACACATAAAATACCTCTGTAAATATATATAAGATACAGATACAAATAACTTGGTTGCCTTTGAGAAAACCATTTGAGTGATTGGATAATAACAGTGGAAAAAAATATTTTCTTGGTTTACCCTTCTGTACTTTGAAATTATGAAATGCTTGAATTTATTACTTATTCATAAGCAAATAAACAAAGCTTAAATATAAAAAACTTCTTATTGTAATTTTGGTTTTAGTTTTTCATTGGCTAAATGACATATATTAAGTTTTTATGATTAGCCTCCAACATTTTAATTTCTGGTCCTGGGTATAAAAGGAAAAGAATTTATACCCCTCTCCTCAGTCACATAATGGTTTAGAAAATAACTAAAAATATTTGTAAAGGGTGATGAGTGAACTCTATAGGGTTAGGGGCATTCTATGATGCAGGCTGTACAGCTGCAGATATGAATATATATGAAAACAAAGTCATTTTAGTTTGTCTCCAAGGATTCTCAGGTTCATGAACAAATTTCCAGAAAATAACATGTACATCAAAAGCACTTGTTTTCTTTGTCTAGATTTTCTTCCTGAAAGTGGTTATACTGATGAAACAATTTATTGACTGAAATGTCTCTAAAGAAGGAGAAAATTGTAAAATATATATAATTCTAATGTTCTACGAATTATTATATACTCAGCCATGTTAGTCACACATGATTTAACCCACTTCCCTGTGACAGTTTCTTGTTAAAATATATTCAAGCAAATTATGTAAATGTCCCATTTTTAAATGTATTCTAAGAAATATACTATAGCAGATGTCAAAAATTTACCCAATGTTCTAATATCCAACCCACATTTATTAGATGCCAACCCATGCTAAACTCTGTGCTGTAGAATCAAAATGAAAAAGAAAAAAAACCGGCACAAAGGGAGAAATTCCAGAAAAAATATACTCACAGTAGTAAGACTTCAAGCTCAGATAAAAATCTCTTCCACTGTTTCTTACATTGCAATTTTTTCTCCTAAATATCATACAGAAAAACAAGAAAACAATTAAGGAAAAGATTTCTGTTTCTGGGATTCTTAACCCAGGGCCTATAGTCTCCCTCAAATTAGATGAACTTTTGGGGTGTAAATGCAAATGAACATTTTTCTGGGGAGAGGATCCTTAGATTTAATCAGGTTTTCAAAAATCCATTAAACCCCAAACAGATTTAGAACCACTGTTCTTGAATTAAAAGTTTTTCATGCAATATATCATGTTGCCATATTTGATATTCAAATTCACCATGTTTTGCATCAAATTCAAAAATATATGTATTCAAAGACAATCCTGTGACAGAAATTCCCCATTTGATTTCATGAATCCAGTTTGTGATAGCCGTATTTTGGTTAGAGGTGATTTCACTAATTTGGCTTTTGTGACTTGGGTCATTTGACATTGGTTCAAGTTTACCTTTGTGTTAATTTTGAAAAGATGGGCTTACTAAGCAAATGAAAACTATAACTTCTTACTTCAGAGGCGATTCAGAAGCTAGCTCAGTGCCTGGCATAAATATTTATTGAATAAATTGATGAATTCAATAATATCGTCCTCAGCACCTACTCTGTACCAGTCACTGTTTTCAATGGCTTCATGCACCTTATGTCACTGCATGTCTCTGAAACTTGAGTTCCTAACTTGTACAATGAAAGAGTTAAATTAAGTGGCTCCTAGATTCCATCAGCTGTAAGGTTCTCTCACTTGCAAATTGCTAGACAGGGCAGTTTTTAGAGGTCTCTGTCTCAAGAATATAGGGAGGGAAATCCAACAAGAACTCCGAAATCTATTTTCCAAGTTAATTCAGGAAGTCAGAAACAGTAAGTAAGGCAGACCAATCATTTTCAAGGACATCTTTATGAGAATTTATATTTTTAAAAAAACCCTTGTTGTGGGATCCAAGTGGATCACACCCATTACTAACACTCATTGTCACTTAACTTCCGTGAAGTCACAGCTTTCTTAATTTGAAAAATGTTTTCATTTTTTATTAGCTTTTGTGTTCATGCTAACCTAGCACTCTTGCTGCTGCTCGAAGTGTGATCTGGGCATGAAGAATATCAGTGCTACTGGGAGCTGGTACAAAAGGCTGAATCCCAGGTTACTGCCTAGATGTGCTGTCAGAATCTGCATGACAGGATCTCCAGGGGATACGGGTGCACCTATCTAACACATCTAGTACATTTCC
>NW_024342474.1:7545556-7635015 GCF_902729225.1 Pteropus medius | reverse complement strand
AATATATCACTTCTTTAAGTCACAGAATTCTATGTCATTTTAATTTACATTTTTCAGACTCCTTTCCTTCAAAATCTATTTCTTGAGGGCATGTGTCATCACTGTGAAAACCAATGAAACCCAGGTAAAAACTATGAAATATAAAACATGTGAAATTCACCTACTGTGAACTCAGTTCAATTCAACAAGTATTTATTGAACACCTACTATGCAATATGCATGCTTGGGAATATTAAAATAAATAAAGCTATTTTTAAAATGGTTCTATTTATAAAGGCCTATTATTCATTTTTTTCAATAGCAAAATCTTGCTATAATATATATATATATCCCTTCTGAGTCCTTCTATTTCTCTTTCCTCAAGGAAAGATGTGTGTGTATATACAAACATATACACATAAACAGAGAGAGACTTTTATTTTTAAATATATCAAAAACTTCTGTGACAAAATATCTCTGCACCTGCACTTGTTTTAGATCGGATCTATAAAATGAAAAGCAATGGGCTGAAAAGGAACTCAGCCGGTGTATCTGGTTGCTTAAACAGCTGATCTATGCCACTAGCTGGTTGATTCTCCTGCAATTTAAAATAATTTAATGAAATAGACATCTTTTGTAAAGCAGTAGATAGAAGACCTCATTTAGACACAGCCATGGCTCTGCTCTCTTGCTCACAGAGCATAAATGACCATCTGCTTATTTTTAAATATTACCGATCAAGCAGGAAAAATGGACAATTTAGAAGTTATTGAGGTATGGAACATGGAGATGCCATAGGGAATGATTGCGGATTTTAATTCTATGGACCCATCTCACCTATCCTTTCACTAAAAAATTTTAAATGATTATATAGAAGTGAAGATCAGCAGATCTGATACCTTTTAAAATCAATTCAACAGTATTTCTGAGTGCCTACCGCTTATAAAACATGCAAGGTACCATGATGTGGTAGAAAAGACAGACCTGAACAACAGAAAAACTTGGGTTTGAATCTCTGGTCTTCTTTTTATTGGCTGTGTAAACTTGGTCAAGTTATTTAATCTCTATGATCTGAATTGTGTCTCCCAAAAATTCACATGTTGAAGTCCTACCCCCTAATCTGATAATGTTTGAAGATGAAGCCTTTGGGAGATAATGGGAGTTAGATGAGGTAATGAGGGCGGGGCCCCTCAGGATGGGATTAGTGCCCTTACAAGAAGAAACACCTCTTTCTCCACCATATGAGGACACAACATAGAGGTGGTCATCTGCAAGCCAGGAAGAAACCCCTCATCAGAAATCAAATGTGCCTTGATCTTGGACTTCCCAGCCTCTAGAAATGTGAAAAAATAAATTTCTGTTCTTTAAGCCAACCAATCTGTGGAAGTAGGTAAAACACCTGCTTCCTGAGATTCTTATTAAAATTAAATTAAAAGTTAAATATTTAGCCAAGTGCCAGATCCTCAGAAATTATTAGCTCTTTTCACCTTCCTTGAGGAAGAAGGAAAAAAAGGAATCGGAAACCACATTCTAAGGAGTTTACAATTCTATTTAAGGCGCAAGGATTACACAGTTCCCTTAAAATTAAACTAAAAAAACCTCTCCATAGGTGTCAGCTGAAATATTACTTTTTCTAAGAAGCCTACTCTGCAGCCCCTCTCCAAGTTACCATCTCCTCTCCTTTCAGTGCCGTACTTCCTCATCTTATCACTTAATTTACTAAAATTGTGTCTACTTATGTACTTCTCTTAATCCCACTCCAAACATCTTAGCTACTACATTCTAAAAAGAAAAGGCTTCATTTGACTTATTCATTAGTAAATGTCTGAGGAGAGGGAGACCATCTACATAAAAACCATTTCCACATGGTAAAATTAGAATAAGCAAAGACAAATGACAGTTTGGTAAAAATTATTTTTATCTCACAGCATAAAAATGGGTTAATTTTGCTAATCTATAAAATGTTCTTATAAACCACTAAGAAAAATACCCAACAGCTTAATTTAAAAATGAGCAAAGGATATTATCAGATATTTCATAGAAAAGAGAATATATTTCTTAATATGTGGAAAGATTTGCTATCAATAGAAAAAGAAATTTAACTACATTGAGAAACCATTTCCACCTAGCAGACTGGCAAAAATTAAAGTTAAAAATAAATGCTATGATGGCAAGACTGTGGGGAAATAGACAATCTTACATATGACTGATATAACTATAAATTGGTATAACCTGTTGGAGGACAACTTGGTAATATGTAATACACATAACCATTTGACCCTATAATTGTATTTATATAAATTTATCTTAGATATAATCAAATAGGTATGAAATAACGTATGTACAAGAATTTCTTTTGCAGCATTATTATTATTTTTTATTATTATTTATGCCTACAGCACCCGGTCTTCCTAGGTGGTCTCTCATCCAAGTACTAACCAGATCTGACCCTGCTTAGCTTCTGAGATTAGACATTGAGCTTGTTCAGGGTGGCATGGCCGTAGATCAGGGACCGTGGTTCCACTGGGGCACGAATCCAGGACCTTCTGTGTGTAAAGCAGACCTGCTAACCACTACACTATGGAATCATGTCCTGCAGCATTATTTTTTAAAAATAAAAGATTATAAAATAATCTAAAAACCCATCAATAGAATGTTTAATTAAATTATAGTACAGCACACAATGGAATACTAAAATAAGCAAAGTGAACAAACTATGCTACCTCTTGTATGAGAAGAAGAAAATAAGAAAACAAAATACATATTTGCTTACACATAAAATACCTCTGTAAATATATATAAGATACAGATACAAATAACTTGGTTGCCTTTGAGAAAACCATTTGAGTGATTGGATAATAATAGTGGAAAAAAATATTTTCTTGGTTTACCCTTCTGTACTTTGAAATTATGAAATGCTTGAATTTATTACTTATTCATAAGCAAATAAACAAAGCTTAAATATAAAAAACTTCTTATTGTAATTTTGGTTTTAGTTTTTCATTGGCTAAATGACATATATTAAGTTTTTATGATTAGCCTCCAACATTTTAATTTCTGGTCCTGGGTATAAAAGGAAAAGAATTTATACCCCTCTCCTCAGTCACATAATGGTTTAGAAAATAACTAAAAATATTTGTAAAGGGTGATGAGTGAACTCTATAGGGTTAGGGGCATTCTATGATGCAGGCTGTACAGCTGCAGATATGAATATATATGAAAACAAAGTCATTTTAGTTTGTCTCCAAGGATTCTCAGGCTCATGAACAAATTTCCAGAAAATAACATGTACATCAAAAGCACTTGTTTTCTTTGCCTAGATTCTCTTCCTGAAAGTGGTTATGAAACAATTTCTTGACTGAAATGTCTCTAAAGAAGGGGAAAATTGTAAAATATATATAATTCTAATGTTCTACAAATTATTTTATACTCAGCCATGTTAGCCACACATGATTTAACCCACTTCCCTGTGACAGTTTCTTGTTAAAATATATTCAAGCAAATTATGTAAATGTCCCATTTTTAAACGTATTCTAAGAAATGTACTATAGCAGATGTCAAAAATTTACCCAATGTTCTAATATCCAACCCACATTTATTAGATGCCAACCCATGCTAAACTCTGTGCTGTAGAATCAAAATGAAAAAGAAAAAAAACAGGCACAAAGGGAGAAATTCCAGAAAAAATATACTCACAGTAGTAAGACTTCAAGCTCAGATAAAAATCTCTTCCACTGTTTCTTACATTGCAATTTTTTCTCCTAAATATCATACAGAAAAACAAGAAAACAATTAAGGAAAAGATTTCTGTTTCTGGGATTCTTAATCCAGGGCCTATAGTCTCCCTCAAATTAGATGAACTTTTGGGGTGTAAATGCAAATGAACATTTTTCTGGGGAGAGGAGCCTTAGATTTAATCAGGTTTTCAAAAATCCATTAAACCCCAAACAGATTTAGAACCACTGTTCTTGAATTAAAAGTTTTTCATGCAATATATCATGTTGCCATATTTGATATTCAAACTCACCATGTTTTGCATCAAATTCAAAAATATATGTATTCAAAGACAATCCTGTGACAGAAATTCCCCATTTGATTTCATAAATCCAGTTTGTGATAGCCGTATTTTGGTTAGAGGTGATTTCACTAATTTGGCTTTTGTGACTTGGGTCATTTGACATTGGTTCAAGTTTACCTTTGTGTTAATTTTGAAAAGATGGGCTTACTAAGCAAATGAAAACTATAACTTCTTACTTCAGAGGCGATTCAGAAGCTAGCTCAGTGCCTGACATAAATATTTATTGAATAAATTGATGTATTCAATAATATCGTCCTCAGCACCTACTCTGTACCTGTCACTGTTTTCGATGGCTTCATGCACCTTATGTCACTGCATGTCTCTGAAACTTGGGTTCCTAACTTGTACAATGAAAGAGTTAAATTAAGTGTGCTCCTAGATTCCATCAGCTGTAAGGTTCTATCACTTGCAAATTGCTAGACAGTTTTTAGAGGTCTCTGTCTCAAGAATATAGGGAGGGAAATCCAACAAGAACTCTGAAATCTATTTTCCAAGTTAATTCAGGAAGTCAGAAACAGTAAGTAAGGCAGACCAATCATTTTCAAGGACATCTTTATGAGAATTTATATTTTTAAAAAAACCCTTGTTGTGGGATCCAAGTGGATCGCACCCATCACTAACGCTCATTTGCCGCGTCCTCCTTCTACCCTACTGCGTGACAAGGTCCGGAGATGGGGACAGAGGCTTCAAGGAATGCATCGTCAAGAACGAGGACGTGGCATGTGTTTAGGGATAATTGGTTTCTTAGAAATGATCCTATTAACAGGGGGAATTTGGGTAGCACAAATTCTAGTAAGTGTAAACGCTATACAAATGGATTTCCTCAAAATTGGCTCTGAGGAAAACATAATAAATTCCCCGCGTATGGAATCAGCTCTAGTCACCCTGACGTGTCCAGAATGCGTAAACCCTTTATTTGAACAATTATTAAGGGAAATTCCTTTTGACGCGCCTCTTAAAGATATTATGAATAAATTATAACAAGCTGAATTACTAGAACCAGTTTATACTCTTGTTCCCACGCAGTTAGTAGAAAAATTAGTAAAGGATAAGAAATTTACTCATAAGCCTGTGCCTACTATAGAAGGGCCTCCTTTTGTGACCTAGTGGATAAATAGAAAACTCTGGTATCCACCTAGCGGGGCTACTAGTATGAAAAGATTACCTGATCTTCCTTTGCCTTATACAGAAGCTTATAATAAAGATAGTATACATGTAGTGAATAAAGATAGAATTCATGTGCCTTATAGTAGTTTAAGTTTCATAGAAAGGCTGGCTAGGTCAGGATCTCCTTGGTGCTTAAAAACAAAGGAACAGAAACTTAGCTTATGAAAGCAGCTTTGTAAAACTGAGTTTTATAAATATTTTCCTCATTACTGCACCAAGGAAACTTTTGAACAGCTATGAGAAAGGTTCAGCTTGAACTTTAGATATAGCATAAATCAAATAGCATTTAAAAGATTTCTTCAGGCAGAAAGAAGAACAATGTCTGCCCACAAGCCAATGCTTGCTGTTATGAATACATCTATCTATCACCTTTACTTAAATCAAATTGTATCTTACGTAATAGATATAAGAATTAAAAGTTTAGATTGTTCCATCAGGTAGTTCTGTTCTAATGATTGAGAGAAAAATGTACTAGTTAATCATGAACATTAATAATAATATACTCTATAAGATTTTCTGCTCTGCCTAACCACAGAAATTTAACTCCCTGCTACCTTAACAACAAAGTATAATCAAATGCCAAAATAAAAAGTATAAAAGTTGTACTCAAATCACAATAAAACGGAACAGTGTCACACCGCCTCTGAGCTGTGTAGTCGACTGTCTCCCGCGCCGACGCCTTGCCCACCTTCAGGGCCCCCTGGATCCTGTCGTGGCTGGACCGCGGCACTCATTGTCACTTAACTTCCCTGAAGTCACAGCTTTCTTAATTTGAAAAATGTTTTCATTTTTTATTAGCTTTTGTGTTCATGCTAACCTAGCACTCTTGCTGCTGCTCGAAGTGTGATCTGGGCATGAAGAATATCAGTGCTACTGGGAGCTGGTACAAAAGGCTGAATCCCAGGTTACTGCCTAGATGTGCTGTCAGAATCTGCATGGCAGGATCTCCAGGGGATACGGGTGCACCTATCTAACACATCTAGTACATTTCCCCGCTGCAGTTTCTCTAAGAAAGGTTATTGCAGTTAGTGTCCAATTTTAAAAAATGCTCTGTGGCTAAACCTTCATTAAATTATCTCATCTCTCCTGATAAGTGTGTATGTAGGGATGTGTGTATGTGAATGTGTGTAGGACTTTGTATAGTCTCTAGGTCTTTGGTAACTGTGTAACCTTCCGTCTTTTTACTCCTAGAGATTAGCAACTAAATTCATGAAAAAGGCATATGTGTTTCATTCAGTTCATCCAACAAACATTTACTGAGCAACTACTATGGGCAAAGCCCTATAATAAGGCACTGGGATACAAAGATAAATAAGAGCTCTTTAAAGAAAACCAACTAGTCTATTGGGAGAGGCAGATAAAGAGATCAATATTGTGTGATAATGCTATGATGCTGTGGCTGTATGTAGGAGGGTCACCAAAACCATTCTAGAGGGGCCAGAGGCAATCAAGGAAATGATAATCATGTCTGGTACAGAAAGGGAAGGAGATCTAGGGGCAATGACATCCCATTCTGATGCCAGACTCCTGGAAAGAAAACTCTCCAAAGGGAGTGTGAGTTGATGGTAGCTGAAGAGAAGAGGAAAGTAGATGGATGGAGCCTTTGGCAGAGGTATTCCTGGGGCTCAACTAAAAGAGAATGTACAAATGGGGCCAGGGACACACTGGCCTTAAGAAATGGTCTTCAGTTAGGCCGCCTCTAGAGCAACCATATTCTCTTGATTGGATGGTTTTCTACCACTACTTAGTTTCATTTCTTTATTAGACCATTCATCTTATCAGGAATTTTGAGATTTGTAGATAGACTCCGTGGACAAAATACTATTTGAAGAAATGGAGAAATCAGTTTAAAAATTTTTTTTTAACAAGTCCCTGTAATCTAAACTGCAAAGTAGGATTCACCTTAGATCTCTCCTCCTCCCTTATTTCTCTAGCCCTATCTAACATATCACTATATTTGGTCCATATTATCTCATCTCTAGACATACTTTCTCCCTGCCATCCCCACTGTCTCTGCCCTGACTGACGGCAGTGGTTCTCCACACTGGCTACACATATGAACCACCTGGGAAGCCTTTAAAAATACCGACGCCTGCCACCTCCACCACTACTCTGACCTAACCAGATGCTAAGGCCTATTTTTTTAATGCCTACAGCATCTGGTATTCCTACATGGTCTCCCATCCAAGAATCAGGCCCGATCCTGCTTAGCTTCTGAGATCAGATGAGATCGGGCACGTTCAGTGTGGCATAGCCGTAGATTAGGGGCTCATTTTTTAAGTTCTCTAGGAGATTCTAATATTAGGGTTGAGAACGTTGGTGTAAGCCCTACCCATTTCTTAGTTTACACTTCTGAAATATTCTTCTACCAGGTATTTTCACCTACAGTTTAAGTTCTTGCCGTCTTTCCTCTAATTCTTTTCCAACTTCCAGCCCATCATCTAACCTTCAATCAAAGTTATTTTTCAAAAACACAAATCTAGTTTTTTCACTCTCCCTCTTTAAAACCATCCATGGACTTAACCTATCTTTCCAGTATCATCTTCTGCCACTACCTTCTGTGGGAGCCAGGTCTGTCTGTGATCCAGGCCCGCAGCTAGGGATAGGACCCCAGATTTAGAAAATATGTAAACATACTTCAGTTTATTGTATCACGCATATGTGGCTGAATGCCACTTTTGTACTCTGCTATGTGGGGAGCCACGCGGTCCGAGAGCAGGAGGAGAGAGGAGAAGGAGAGAGCAGAAGGGGAGCACAAGAAAGGGGAGAAGGAGAAGTGCACGCAAGACTGCGTGCCCCATGTAATAGACTGCACTCTCCAACAGAACTGTACTTCCCAACAGAAGTGCGTTCCTCACAATAAAGTTGGTGCCTGCCGCTTCATCCTCATGTCTGC
The DNA here is from genome assembly GCF_902729225.1 of Pteropus medius. Classification (NCBI taxonomy): domain Eukaryota; kingdom Metazoa; phylum Chordata; class Mammalia; order Chiroptera; family Pteropodidae; genus Pteropus; species Pteropus medius. The sequence goes on along the minus strand of NW_024342474.1, from coordinate 7,626,895 downwards.
CTCTTGTGCATTCTTCCAGCTGGGCCTCATACCTTTGAAACTTCCCTTCTGGGTCAGGTTCCCTGACCCTGACACCTTCCCACCCCCACACTAAACTCTACTCCACCAAGTGATCTATTGTTCATGAGTAAGATGCATGCTCTCATGCCTGCACCTCTAGGCCTTTGCGCCTGCTATTTATTCCCTTCAAAAAATACTTCTTCCTCACTGCCTGCCAAAATTCTACTCATCTTTCAAAATCCAGCTAAAAGGCCACTTCCTTTCATTCACTTTTCCATTTATTTATTGCAGAAATGTTTATTGAGTGGTTACTGTGTGCCAGGCACTCTTCTGGGTGCTGGACACACCCCTCCTCTGGCCATATTTTATCTGCTCTCATGACCTTTTAGACAAATCTCTGCTAAATTACTTCTCAACGCTGCAGTTCAATCTTTTCCTTAGCTGGCTGTTTCTGCCCCCGTAAGACTGTGAGCTTCTTGTGGACAGAACTAGGCCTTATTCATCTTTGCATGCTCAGTACGCAGCCCATAGAAGGAGTTTAGAAAATGTTTACTGACTCTTGACTGACTGTGAAGAACATGAGCATCTATTTTGGGTGTACCTATCTCTTCTGGACTCCAGAGTTAGATCTCTCAATACTCTTTCTGCTTTACTGGCTGCAGTCACTCAGCTGTCTCCCAATTCCCTACTCTGAACGTTGTCTTGCTGCTCCTACTTGAAGCTTCCTCTTTCCCACCTCCTGAACTGTGATAGAAGACAATTTATAAAATAGTACAGAATGCCAGTCTGCGGCTTAACCTGTGAAGTTGCCTACATAGGACACTTCCAAAAAAAAAAAACTGAAATCATGAAAGTTGGAGCAGCCATGCACAATATGACCATCTTAAGCCAGGTCTCAAAGGTCCTACAAGTCTTTTCAGAGAAGTCTTTCTCATGCAATACATCTGGGGAAGGGAAGGATTTAGCTTCCGCATGCCTGCAAAACAGGCATTAATTTCTCAGTCATTTCTCTACTCACCTGAAGTCATATATCTTATTTCCATTTATGAAATTTTATTTTCAAATATACCTCTTTTCAATGTTTAGGAAAAATGACACATTTTAATATGAAATATGATCAGATAAATGGACTTCCTGTGATAGTAATTCTTCCCATACCTGTTTAAATAATTTAATGGCATATGTTTGGTTTTGGATCTCCACTCTGTACACCTCAAAAATCTCCCCTTCTCCAATTAGGAAGTCTTTGTGGAAGTTTTTGGTTCCTTCTATGATGTTTTGAAAGCTGATAGAGGATTTAAGCAATATTCCTTAGGAAAGAAAGTAGGGAGAAGATAGGTTACCTTTTCCATTATAAAGAACCAGGACTTCCATATTAGAAATACATCAGAGCCCAGTGGGAAGTCAGTTAAGTAAGGACCAGGAACCAGATTGAAGCCCACCATGTGCTCTCTGCTCATTTACTCAGGTCTGGCTGACACCCTTCCATAGAGCAAATGGCTTTTTAGTTATTTAAACAATAGCACTATGATTCTATCACCTTTCCAAAAGGATCAGCCAAAGAGCTTAGTTGGGAGAAACTTTCTCAAGATTCTATTTCTTTGTCATTAGAACTACGAACCTAAAAGCAGTAAAAGAAAAAAAAAATCTACATTAGTGAAAATCTTGATATATCTAAACAACATTCTCCAAGCATAACTGATGGAAACATTTTTCAGGAGCCAAATCCTCTAGATGCCTAACCTACTTCCTTCGAGTAATATGAAGATGCTTCAGCTTTTTAAAAAATCATCTAAAGCAGAGTTGGGAGAAAACATTTAAAAGGTAATTGAATACAAATTTAAAGGGAAAGCTTGACTAAATCTTTCAGAGCCCAGCTTTGGCTATTTTTCCACAGTTAATGTTTGAGATAGACTTTGTTGCTAAACCTTGAAGGACCAAAACTTTCTAATTATTTTTTGAACCAAAGAAACATCAGATATAGTGGAGAAAATTAGGCAAGGCAGCCTTAAGTAGCCATTAAAGTTTATCAGAATGATTCCCAGGTAGAACTAAATTATTCTCCCTGCAAATACAGTAAGAAAGTTGATATGGAAAATAACTGGATTTTCATAGTCATTTTTAGAATTGTTCTACAAACATATCTAAAGATCTCTGCAAGTGCTATGAAAATTTCTGAAACTACATAAAACTCAACATAATATTTAAATGTTTTCCTATGACACATAAAAATAGCAAATTTCACTAACAGGAAATCAGGAATTCCCCTAAACGGAAAGACCACAATTATGTTCTTAATTGACCAATGGATTTCTAACATAACAATAATATATTATCCATCAGATCTGTGTCAGTCAAAATTGCAAATATTTCCATAGCAATGAAAATTTTATCCTGAATCTGCATGTTAATGAATAGTTAATATGTTTATTGGATATATCTCCCTCTAAATTCACTTAAAGGAAAACATAATTTAAAAAGAAGTTGGGGTGTTTATTTTTTTTTACCTTTTTTATTATGTTCAGGAATAAGAACATTATCCACTGTGACATTGGCTGTTTCCTAAGAGAAGAAGTACATATTAAAGTAATTCCATTTCATAAGTCTAGAAAGAACAGTACCTTAACAGAAATCTAACGCTCTCCCTGGGACTATACGGTTCAATAGAGTGAAATCAAATTTAGAACAAAGCGAAGTTATTTTATTTTGTTCAATAGTATTCATTGCCATATATGTTTAAGGCTTCCAGACCTACTGTAAAACTTCAAGTATCAATGTCATAGTTACAGTCAATTTTAAAAGACTTCTATTGCTATGAAAATGATCTCTGCTAATTTGCTTTAATAAAAAGTAACAACAACATGCAAAACACCAACTAGAACAGGAAAATTAAAAGCTGAGTTAAGGTAAATACAAAGTCTCATCTCTGACAGATCACTGAAAGGAGAAAGCTGTTAACTCTTCAAATATATACAAATCTCTAATATTCCTAGTTCTCAATAAACAAAGAATACTGAGAGAGCTAAGACTTTTCTGTTTTTAAAAAAGTACCTGCAAGTCCATCATTTCTCTGTCCAATAATTTCATTCCTATGCTCAATTATGTATGTAACAGAGTTCAAGGGTCATTATCTATGCACAAACATTCTACCTTGGAGAACATATTCGGAAATCCATCTCCCTGATGACTCTGCTCTGAAGGATTCAAGGCTGCTCCTGAAAGAGAAATAAGGGGAGCTAGATACAAAAAAATTTTTTATGTTCCTAATAAACTTGTTTTTATTCTTAGACTGTGAAAATAAATACCTTGATAGTAATGTTCATTTCTGAAGCTCAGTTTCATTCCCATTGAATGGTTACAAATTTATATGTATGAATAGCTTTCTAATGATCAAATACTATACAAACATACTTTGGTTCACTTTAAACATGAATGCCTACCTTAAGTTAGTGTTAGATATTGTTAAAAATATTAAAGTATTAAGTAGAAAATTGAAAGAAAAAAGCAACACTGTTATCATCTTTTTGCACATATATTTTTTATAATTATGGGATTATATTTCCTTGTGTTAGTTTATTTTTTATTCCATCTTGTGCCATAAAGTATTAAGGATGATTGTGTGTGTATGTGTGCATGTGTGTGTGTATGTTATCCACCACAAATACCCACCACTCCTCCCCAATTCTATACTATAATGTCTATCTGCTATAGTTCTGTCTGAACTGAGGTAGTCTATGTAGCTTCCTACAAAAGATAAAACCCTGCAAAATTTTGCAATCACTTCTGACATTTTAATTCAGACTTTAGAAAATTTTATTTCATCTTCTAATTTTTCTTTGATTGTATTTCAGTTTTCTTATAATATTTTCCTTAGAAGACTGAAAACAAAACACAATCAATTGATAACAAATCTCCTTGAACAACACTATAAACCAATTAGATCTAACAGACATCTATAGAACTTTCCATTAAAAAACAGAAGAATATACATGTAGTTCACAAGTGCACTTTGAACATTCTCTAGAATAGACCATAGGTTAGGCAATAAAATGAGCCTCAATAAATCGGAAAGAGTTGAAATCATACAAAGCATATTCTCAGACCACAGTGGAATTAAAATAAAAATCAGTAAAAGAAGGACATTTGGGAGAATTTACAAATACATGGAAATTAAACAACAAACTCAAAAATAACCAATGAGTCAAAGAAGAAATCACAAGGGAAAATAAAAGATACTTTGAGATGAATAAAAATGAAAACACAACATATCAAAACTTACAGAATGCAACAAAAGCAGCACGTAAAAGAAAATTTATAGCTATAAATGCCTACTTTAAAAAAAAAAAAAAGAAATAGCGCAAATAACCTAAACTTACACCTTAAGGAACTAGAAAAAGATGAGTAAATTAAACTGAAGAAAGCAGAAGGAAGGAAAGAATTAAAATTAAAGTGGAAATAAATGAAACAAAGAATAGAAAAACAAAAAGAGGAAAATCAATGAAACCAAAGTAGATTCTTTGAAAAGATCACAAAATTTTCTTTAGTTAAACTAAACAGGAAAGAGGGAAACTCAAATTACTAAAACTAAAAACAAAACAAAAACAAAAGAGGAGACATAACTACCAACTTTACAGAAATAAAAAGAATTGTAAGAGATCTTGCAGGCTAAGCAAGTTTGGGCCTGGTTCGAACTTGGATGGGAGACCACCTAAGAAGACCAGGTGCTACAGGTGTTAAAAAAAAAAAGAAGAAAGAAAAGAAAAAGAATTGTAAGGGAATACTATGAACAACTGTATGAAAAAAAAATTACATCACTTAGATGACATAAACATATTTCTGGAAAAACACAAATTACTGAAACTAACTCAAGAAGAAATAAACAATCTGAATGAACTTATAACATGGACAGAGACTGAATTAATATTTTAAGACTTCCCACAAAGAAAAGTGTAGGTCTGGGTGGCTTCACTGATGAATTATACCAACAATTAAAGAAGATTCTTTACCAATTCTACACAAATTCTTCCAAAATAGGAGGTATCAACTCCAAAATCATTCTATGAGGCCAATATTTTCCTAATACCAATGCCAGACAAAACATCACAAGAAAACCACAGACCAATATTCCTTATGTATATAGGAATCCATAAAATCCTCTACAAAATATTTGCAGACCCAATCCATAAAATCCTCTACAAAATATTTGCAGACCCAATCCAGAAACACATAAGAAGGATTACATACCATGACCATGTAGGATTCTCCCCAGAAATATAATATTGGCTTAATATCTGAAAGTCAATCAGTGGAATATACCATATTAATAGAATGAAGAACAAAACCCATAAAATCCCATAACCTATCATGGTAACAACCATAAGAATAGAAGAGAATTTCCTTAATTTGATATAGAGCATCTGTGAAAAGCCCACAGATAACATCATACATAATTGTAAAAGACTAAATGTTTTTCCACTTTAGATGAGGAACAAGAAAAGATGTCCGGTGTTGCCAATTCTATTCAAAATTACGCTAGAGATTCTAGACAGAGAAATTGGACAAGAAAAAGAAATAATAAATATCTTAAATAAGATGTTGTTGTGTAGAATAAAATTTCAAGTTTGGAGGCTGTAAGGGCACCAAAAGTCACTGTCCTTTTGTCGCATATAAAAAGAGAGGACAATACTTCACTGTCATATAAAATGGAAGATTCAAAATGGTTCTGCTAAGAAGCCATTTCATGCCAAAACTAAAAAACAATTGTTGATCATTGAAATATAAATGCAAAATGTGATATGTAAGGACTTGCATGCCAGAAATATGACAGCACTTAAATGTGGATACTTTTGAAGATTCACACTAATGTGACAGGTTTTCTTTGAAAAAAAAAAAAGAAAAGAAATATAATGATAGCAAGTAAAGATTCTAGTCTTTTGAACAACTTATGTCTTGAGATCTGAGGGGATGTTTTATGGATGTGAAAAAAACCACCTAATGGCAGCCACCTGAATTGCAGGAATAATGAGTAGGAGGAAATATAAGACCTTCTCAGTAGGACTCATAAGAAAGTCTAAGTCTACAAAGTGATCTTAGGACGGTGGCAAATGAAAGGTAAAAATTTTCTCTAAAATAAAAACCATCCCATTAAACTGAACGATTTTAAGAAAAGGTAGGTAAAATGGATATTTGGATGAATAATGAATTATTTAGATAACTGATAACTCTGTCCATGATAGCAACAAAGAAAGATGAATTAAAATGAAAATACAACATATCAATGTAACTTTTAATTAAGATTGCCAATTCCTAAATCAGTGAGTAGCTATCATAGGAGACATGTGTTCAGCAGGCTTCACTTAGTGTTTCCAATGAATCATTACATTGCTGCTTTTAACAAGCTATACAATTAACGTTTTTAAGATAATTCAAAGCATTCGCTCAATATATTGTAATTAAATAATACTATTTTCCTCAGCAAAGGACTCAGCCAGTCACCATCCTCCACTTCATCTCAGATTTACCTGTCTCCTGGTACTAGGGTAGTAAATAATTGTCTTTCCATCAATCAACTAATCTCTCATTTTAAAAAACAAAATCAATTTTACATGTGCAACAGACTGGGGGCTAAGAAGTAATCAAAAATGTGAAATTTTTGTATACTCACAGTCCACGAAATTCTCTGCTGCATAAATAAATAACAGAGAGTGAAAGATACCAAGAAATCTATTCCAGAACACTGAAGTATAAAACATATCCATGTGTTCTATCAAAATGGTATAAGTTTATATTGTAAACAGTAAGTTGTGTGGGTGATGTCAACGTCTGGAAAAAGCTCAGATAATGAAAAGGTATTGAATTTGCAGTTCCCAGGAACCTCTCCGCATTTTACTTGATTAGTTAGCTTCACAATGAAGCATTCTGCTGTATGAAACTATGTGAAGAAATAGTGTGCAAAAGACAAAAGGGATGAGCCAAATCATACAGATAATATCATAGTACAAGCCTGTTGGGAACTGTGTAATATTCCATTACCATAGAAAATCAACAATCTGAAGCTACAGTTTTCTGGTACAAATCTCTCAGGATTTCTTCTTTGTATGTGCAAAGCTTCTTTGGATCATAAGGTAGAAGCCCAAGTGCACTCAGTATATTATCAAAGAGCATGTGTCTAATATACAGAACTAAAAATACACGTGAATGAGAAAGTCAAAGAATAAGGGTACTGATTCAAAAGAGTTTCCAGCCGAAGAGCTTTGAGTCTTTACCATAAGACTCAAAACCACTTGAGATCATTCTTACTGAAGTGAATAAATCTAAAGTGGAATAACCAGAATAGCTGACATCAGGAGATTATTTTATTGACAACAATTAAATGAAGATAACTTCATGAGCTTTACTAATCAGGTTACTCTAAATATAAGGCATGCCACAGAGGATGTCAGAGGGAAAAATTAGGGCACCGTGGGATGGAAAGTAAACAGGAAAGGCTGAGCTAGAGACCATGGTGTAAAAAGAGCAGTATAGCTAAAAGAAATTCCAGGGCTATTCTGGAGGTATCATTTGCACTAAAATAGAGGGAGCGAATCCAATAATATTTTTTAACTTCTAATCATATTATAAAACAAATTGTAGCATTATCTATATTTTACTCACACTGTGATTCTGATTATATTTATGATACGAAGAGTTTAATAAAAATCAGTGTTTACCATGGTTTGCAATTAAATGGATAGCTCGATGATGCCCCATCTCCTGGAGAATCTGTAAAAGGTCACCGACGGTCTTGTTTTTCTGCGCCCAGGACCAAAGTAATTCTCTTGTTCCGCTTTTACCTTGGTCTACATATTTTTCAATGTGACGAACATCCAGCCAACTGCTTGAAAGTCGCTCCGCTGTGGAAATTGCAATAGGAAAAAGCAAAGAATAGTTTACTTTATTGGATTACTTATTTTGGTGTACCTTATGTGCTTTAGTTCATTTTGTTTATATTTTTTTTTATTTTAAACTAATTTCTGCATATACTCCTCACTCAACTTCTCCTAATGTTGAACTGCAGAAATTATTCTAATTTCTCCAGTTTTTCCAATGTCTTTTTCTCCTCTAAGACTCTATCCAGTTCCTTGTATTGTAATTAGTTATCGCTTCTTATTAATCTCCTCCAATCTAATGTTCCTCAGTCTTTCCTTGCTTCTCAGAACACTGAAATGCTATTGTATCCTTCTCAGTGCGTAATATCAAGAAGTTCATGATGTTCATATCTTATCACTGGTGATGTTAATCTTGACCACCTGGTTAAGGTCATACCTGCAAGGTTCCTCCACTATGAAATTATCTTTCCCTTTATAAGCCTTTATAATGAATAATTATGTTGAGAAAGATACTTTGAGACCATGGGAATATATCCTGCTTCTCAGATTTTTCCCACAAATATTTGCATCTATCGGTGGATCTTACTTATCATAATTATTACTGTGGTATTTGCTTAATGATGAATTTCTTTTTTCCCTCTCTTCTTCTGTGTTCATGAACTATAATTCTTTTGTAAGAAAGTGCTATCCCTTTTTCCCCATTTGTTTAATTTATTTATTTATATCAATATGGACTCGCGGATATTTATTTAATTCTATAAGTTAAAATACAATGCTATTGTTATTTATTTTGTTGCTAAAATTGTTCCAGCTTTGTCCATTCAGGTTGGCTCCAGTGTTCTTTGGACAAGCCCTATCCTTTTGAGTACACTGCCTTATTTTTCGGCTTACAAGTTGCTCTGGGCTCACTTTGTATTTCCTCTGCCCCAGCCCTGTAATTAATTACTATTCCAAGGAGTCCTGCTTCCTTTTATGAGATAATGGTGTTTAGAAGGCAAGATCTAATGCTAGATGTGCTCCTTGCTTCCCGGGTTCCATGGCTTCTAGTTCCCCAAGGCAGACAAAGTGAGGAAATATATGTATATGCACTAACCCACACATCTATATTTCTCTGTCTGTACACATATTAAAAACCATGATTTTACACTCACATCTCAGATTCCAGATCAACACCATATGGTACATTTTAATCTCTCCTCATTTATAACTTCATTCTCGAACAAGGAGATGTTTTGCTCTTGTTATCTATGATATAGTTACTTGTTTGTTTAATTCTGCTATGTGTATAAAGTACTTTCAGAATTGCAAACCCATACCCCTGTGAGAAACACAAGAACAAATCAAATTACAGCATTTCGTACAGTTCTTTTTGCCCTCAGCCTAAGAGTGTTCGGGCAAGAGTCTGCGTTCCAGTTACTTAGGTTAGTTCTTCCTCACTCCCTTCAATGCAGTTACTCATTTTACTACAATTAAGCTCACTTGTTGAAGTTTTTATGAAATATTATTTAAAATTTTTGTTTCATACTGTCTTACTGCTGAATAGCACTTAAAAGCTAATATCTAGACAAGATCAAGGGAATACTCTGTAGTGATATTAGGCTTTTAATTGCTCAATGACAGTGTTTACGACTTATTTAGGGCCTGGTATAAATAAAAATATTTTAAAGCTATACTGAAATCATATGAGTTTTTATGGTGCTCTGAATCAATAGGATTTTTCAATATAAAAAATTATACTGCCATTCTGCACAGCTTTCAAATAAGTGTATTTTAAGGCAAATGATGGAGAGAGATAACAAGTGACAGATAGAAAGGTGGCTTTCTTGTCCCTGGGACAATTCTCCCCGATTAGCCAAGCACTAAAATTAGCAACAAGTTTTGGGGCCAGTGATGATGATGGCAGCATTCCCTCATGCCTTAATCCTCCAGTCTAAAAAAATTTTAGGAAGCCAGATTCAGGTTTATGGATAAAATCCAACTGTCATCTGAGAGTGGTCATGGGTCATGGGAACCCCCCAACACATCACCATAATCAGTTATGGGAATCAGTCTCCTCTCCCTCTGCCACACACAAATTTGGAAGCTAACCTCCAGCAGTTTCCATGGTAACCTGATTGAAAGACTCATCTATCCACCAAAAATATTCTCCAAAGGCTGATGTTCTTTTAAAAGATGAACAGGAGCTCAAATCTGAGAAAAGTAATTAGCCCCATGGAACTATCTTCTCTTCAGTCTGTTACAGACTCCAAAGTTTTTTTTGTTTGTTTGTTTGTTTTGTTGTTGTTGTTTTTAATTTCTTAGGGAGCTACTACACCAGTTATAGTACATTTGAATCAAAACATAAGAAAGACAGATATCTTCTGCTTTAATACAGCACCCTGCCCTCCACATGTTCTGTCCTATAAGAGTTTTCTGGACTATTCAATTTCCTTCAACTTTATATTCCTGCTGAGACTATAAGTAAATGCTTAAAGTTGGAAGAGATCACAATATAAGACCATGACAGCCCCTCTTTCTGGGAGCCAAAAATTGATTTAGTAGACATTGCTAGCACCCATTAGTTTTTTCAGTCCTCTCCCCCATCAGAAAGGATTAGATTTTCCTGCTCTTTAAAGTTAGTTATACTTATGCTTCTTCCAGCCAGAAACATTGAAGAGTCAGGGTACAATTCGCCAGGCTCCCATCCCTGACACAGCAATGGTAAAAACACATGTCGATATGGGAGTGTCTCAAGATCGAAGCAGCCTGGAATGCTGGGCCACCACATGGAGGTCAGTTGTCCTGGGCTCTCAGTGATTTTCCCACCAGCAAAAAGTAAACCTCTGTTATGTTAAGCACTGAGATTTTGGTGGTGTTTGTTACTACAGCATAACTTAGTCTAACTTGACTATTACAAACAAAGCTTTATCTTAAATTTCCCATTATTTCAGTCATGTTTTATGCCAGAAGAGAGTGAAAGGGAGTGGTAACTTTTGTGAGTACATATCAAACACAGAATGATAAAGTCGAGACATTCAATTTGAAAGCATACTTACGTTATAGGGGAAAAAAACAGCTATAATAAAATGTCTGACATCATTAAGTTGGAATGTTTTTGCCCTCCCTCCATATTTTAAGTTCTGGCAAGAATACGCCAGAAAAAAGGAGTGGGGGATGCCTTTGGAACAAAAACGTTTGGCAAGACATGGTAACCCTAATGTATTTATCTTCGATGATGTACTCTGTCTGAGGCACATTTTTCATAAACATTAACTATTTCTAGAAGTTTTGGAGGAAATACTGCAAATCAGTGTAGTTCAAACATCTGTTGAGTACTTACAGTGTGCCAGTAGTATAGTAATTGCCAGCACCAAGTGTGAGTGGAGCACGAAAAAGGAGAGGGGGCATCATGAAAGTTTCCTAGAGGATTGGTTTCTGGAGCCTGAGCCAAGTTTATAACTATGAGTATTTGTAAAGAGCGGCTAATTTTTAAGGAATTATTGAATAGGGTACACTGTCCTGGGGAGAAAATCGATCAGCGGAGTTTCAATTTGAAAACAAGACAAAAGAATGAACTCTGAATCTCACAGACCATACTGTCTTCTAAGGAGAAAGTTGCCAATCAAGACAAAGTATCTCACAGACCATACTGTCTTCTAAGGAGAAAGTTGCCAATCAAGACAAAGTATCCCCTGGGAATATGATGGTTTAGTGGTGGCTTTTAGTAAGTGGCTTTGTTTTGCCATCTACTTATAGTACAAGTTCTGACAAATCATAGCCTCATTGAGCAATCTCATACTTTTCATAAGTAATGTCTTTTGAAGTAATCCTTCCTAAAGCATATAGTAAATTTGGTAGCTAAGCATACATTTGGTTGCCAAGAATTCAATAAATGGTGCTGAGAAAACCGCACAGATACATGCAAAAAAAATGAAACTGGACCACCTTCTTACACCATGTACAAGAATAAACTCAAACTAAATTAAAGACTTAAATGTAAGACCTGAAACCATAAAACTTCTAGAAGGAAACATAGGCAGCAAACTCTCCGATATTGCTATTAGAAATTTTTTTCTGATATATCTCCTTAGACAAGGGAAAAAAGAAAAAAATAAACAAATGGGATGATATCAAAATAAAAAGTTTTTGCACAGCCAAGGAAACCATCAACAAAACAAAAAGACGACCTATTGAATGGGAGAAGATATTTTGCCTACAATACATCTGACAAAGGTTAATAGCCAAAATTTATCAGGAACTTATACAACTCAACAACAACAACAAAAAAAAACAAACAATCCAATTAAAAAATGAGCAGAAGCCTGAATAAGTATTTCTCCAAAGAGGACATATGAAAAGATGCTCAAGATTACTAATCAATAGAGAAATGCAAATTAAAACCACAATGGGATATCACCTCACACCTGTCAGATTGGTTATCATCAATAAATCAAAACACAACAAATGTTGGTGAGGATATGGAGAAAATGAAACCCTCGTACACTTTTGATGGGATTGCAAATTGGTACAGCCACTCTGCAAAACAGTTTGGTGGTGTCTCATAATATTAAAAATAGAACTGCCTTTTGACCCAGCAATTGCACTTCTGGGTATTTATCCAAAGAAAACTAATACTAGTTCGTAAAGATCTATGCATCCTTATGTTCATGGCAGCACTATTCACAACAGCCAAGGAAGCAACCTAAATGCCCATCAATAGATGACTGGATAAAGAAGTTATGGTACATATATACAATGGAATATTACTCAGCTATTTAAAAAAATGAAATCTTACCATTTGCAATGACATGGATTGACCTAGAGGGTATTATTATGCTGAGTGAAATAAGTCAAATAGAGAAGATAAATAACCATATGATTTCACTTACATGAGGAATCTAAAGAACAAAAGAAACAAACAAACTAAACAAAAATGGACTCACAGATAACAGAGGACAAACTGGTGATTGCCAGATGGGAGGGGGCTTGGGGGCTGGGTAAAAATGGTGAAAGAGTGAAGTACAAATTAATAGTTACAAAACAGTCACAAGGATTTAGAGTATAGCATAGGGTATATAGTCAATTTTATTGTAATAGTTGTCAATTTAATATAAAAAATTTGATTGCTCTTTCCTGGCCTGCTGATTATAAGAGCACTGACTTTAAAACCCCTCCAGTTTTTTAAAATACTTCCTAGTCTCAAACTCATTGAAAGTATAATATCCCAGTGAGGTAATGCTAAATATCAAATTTCAGTAAAGGGAAAGTTTAGGTTTCTACCTTTTTTAGTAGTAAATTAATTGGCTAATACTTACAGAGTATTAAGCATAATGTACCATATAAATTAATAATTAATATTTACATAATATATAACAGGATTCTTTTTTTTTCTTTCTTTTCTGTTTTGTGTGTGATTTTTTTTTTTTTTAAATGATAAAGCAGTTCCCTCTACACTTTGAATCTTCGGGATAAGACATGCCCATAATTTAATAGGAGTGAAGAAAGAAGAGGGTGCCCTTATGGGCTGCCACGGCCAAGGAAGGAAATGAGGGTGATGGAACACTGGCAGACTTTGCAAACGGGGTGGATTAGGGCAAGGTTTAAATAGGCTGGGGCAAAAATGGGGAACTATTCCAGAAACAGAGAAAAAGGCTTGGGGGTGCAGAGGAGACCAGTATGCTTAGAGCAGAGGGTTCATGTTTAAGAAAAGGTGAACAAGATCTGTGAAGTCTCCAAGCTACCTTTGTAGGAATGTGCTTTGCAGATAGTAGACGTTCAATCCACATTTGCTGAATGAGAGGGGCTCTGAGTGTTAGCACAAGAAGTTAAATTTCATCCTGAAAGTAGCTGGGCCAATCTAAAATCTCTGAGAAGGTGATGCAAAAATGGAAGCTTTACTTTTTTTATAAGATCCATCTGGTGGCTATAGTAGCAGGAGTCTCATATACAATATTTGCACATAAAAAAAATATATAAACATTTTATAGTTCACAATTCTACAGTGGGAAAGGAACCATTTATAATTATTAAAGAAATTTGGAATTAACTAACTTTTCCAATCCCAAAGGATGTCCATTTCCATTTTTTTTTTTTTTTAATTTCTGAATTTCCCTTTTAAAAGTACAACAGGCCATGATTCTGTGCTCTCCGTGGCTGAGAAACTGCTAATGTAAGATGTTCTCCTTTAAGCACATTTCTGAGATTTAGCTGGAGGGTTTTTAATTCCCTAATGCTGATCTGGGACAACAGGTTCTGAGTTTGTACTAAGTCTAAGGGAAAGCTAGATTAGGCAAAGGCATTTTTTTAACAGTAAAGTTCATGGTATAAAAGGGACCCAGGCTGAGTTAATATGGATACTGTATGCATGATTGCTTCCAGGACTAGAAATGAAATATGTTTTCTCCTCTAACTGGTGATTCACAGTGCAATCTTAACAACTTTTCTCCAATGATGAGGCATTCTGAATAGAAATATCACTAAAGAGTATTATGATCATCCGCAAAATGTATAATTCATTTAGGTCAAATTCTTTAAAAACATCAGCTTCAATCTGATGCAAAAGGATGCACACTCTTGATCTTAATTATATTCCTCAGTATTCAGTTTTCTCATATTACTCCTTAATTTGTTCCCTTCCAAGACATAGAACTTTGTTTCTTCACAGTACTAAACGAAGAGTAAATTTTTCAATGACCATGTTGCTCAAGTTAAGAGCATTCTAAATAAAAAGATAAATTAAGAAAAATATGCTGTAGCGAACCATTGTTTAAAACCACTTTTTGGAAGGCAAATCTTTTGTTTGAAAGGCATCTTGGCACAATGTAAGCCAAAAAGTCGACCTGAGAAGTTCGGAGATTAGTTTATCTGAAGATATTATCTAGGTAGTGTTAACCAATGGGGAATTCAGCTGCAGAAATCACTCTTCATATGCAAATATGTGTCCAAAGGGGTTTTTTAAAATAACGCAACACACCCCTATTTGGAATCTTTTTATTTGCATTTAACCACATGCTAAAAGCCCTGGGAAATTAAGACTGCAAAGTTTGTTTTGAGATAACATAATGAGAAAAAGAAAATATGCCTATCTTCCTTCTTCCAACAAAGCACACAAAGAAATTAGGCAATTTTTTTAAAAAAAGAACATTTAAGATTCAAGATATTTTTAATTCCAAAAAAAGTAAAACACATTTCAAAAGTGTAGGTTAGCTCAACTCTTCTTTCCAGACTGTAGTATCAACATCCACTAGTTAAGAAATTTTACGAGAAATAATAATTCTCTATACTTAGGCTTATATGTATTTGTTATCCCGTATCTCGGTAGGACTACTATTCCATAACTGGGAAGGGCTGTGCATGATTTTTCAGGTAAACCTCCACCTGTCCTGCTCTCTCAATCCCATGTCCAGGTAAAAACCTAATGTTAACTACCTCTGGGAGAGAATGTAAAAACAGTTCACCCTCAACATCAATGTTTTCAGTCTGGAGCTCAGAAACTGTGTAATTTTATACTCCAGGAAGGATCAGCACTTATCTCCCCACACTACCTTTCCTCGTTAACTTCTTTATAGCATCTGCCTACATTAAATTGGAAAATCTTTACAAGCAAGGACCATGACTTCGTTTCTTGTACAATGCTTTGTCTAAGATTCTGCCAGAGAAGGTTTTGGATGTTTAACAGACATCTGTTCATTCATTAATTCATGAAATCAACAGATATTTACCGAATACCTATTCTGTACCGGGTACAATTTTAGATGCTAGAGGAGTAAGCAGAAAACAAGGCAAATAAAAATTCTCTGCCTTTATTAAGCTTATTTTTAGTTGGACAATAAACAAATAAACAAAGATAAAGTATGTGGGGAATGATAAGTGATGTGGACCAAAATAAAGCAGGAAAGGGGCATAGGGAGCGTGGAGGTGTCAATTTTAAAGGAGTAACCAGAGTAGGTAATAGTTAATCAAAAATATGAAGAAAGTAAAGAAGTAAGCCTCAAGGTTACCTGCAACGAAAAACTTCCTTGCATGTCCAAGGAGACAAATGTAGCTGGAGTCGAGCAAATAAGAAGGAAGTGAGAAAGCGATGGACGACTTTGGTGTTTACTGTAAGATGGAAAGCTACTGAATGATCGTGGATAGGATAGTGATATAATATACTTTACATGTATACTTCACTCACTGGTTGCTGTGTTGAAAAGAGATTGGAGGAGAGCAATGGAAATAGCAGGAAGCCCAGCCACGAGACTGCTGAAATTATCCAGGTGAGATCTGATGGTGGTTTGTATCAGGGTGGTTGTGGGGGCTGTGGTGGCTGTTAGTTAGATCCTGCAAGCAGGGTCAACAGCATTAACTGAGAGACAGGATGTGGTTTGTGAAAGAAAGCAAGAAGTCACAGAAAACTAATATTTTTGGCCTGAACAAATGAAGGATAGGGTCACCATTAACTGGGGCGGGGGAAAACTTTGGGGGAGGGGAGCATTTCTGAACTGTTAGGTTGGAGCTGTCTGTCCAATACACAAGTAGAGAGATGGTGCTGATGTTCAAGAGAGAGACCTAGGCCAGAAATTTGAGAATTATTATCATAATGGATTGTTATCATAGATGGATTTGGCAAGATAGTGGGTACGGTAGATAAACAGAAGACAAGAGGTCCATGGGCTAATCCCAGAGGTGCTCTAAGAGATCAGAAACGTGAAGAGGAAACTGTAAGAAGAGAAGTAAATAAAGAGAGTGTAATGTTCTAGAAGTAAAGAAAGTGCTTCAAGGAGAAAGGAGTGATCAACTGTATCAAATAAGATGAAGACTGAGAACTGACCATTGGATTCAGTCATGGTGACCTTGGACAAGAGGCACTTCAATGAAGCAGTGGGAGTGAAAGCCTCATTGGAGTAGGTTCAAGGGAGACTAGAGGAACTGGAGTATAAATAGCCCTTTGAGGAATTTTACCATAAAGAGGAACAGAAAAATGGGCAGTAACTTAGAGTAGAAGTGAGAGCTAGAGAGAACATTGTAAGATAAGAGAAATAACATAGTGGTCAAAAGCACGTAGGCTCTATTCCACTCAGGGAGAGGAAGCATAACACTCTATTCCTTACATGTGGGCTGCACACAGTGACTTCCTTTCCGAGAGTATAATATGGAAAGATCAGGGGACAAGAGTAATTAAAATGTAGAAACCTGACAGACACTACTTCAGCCATGGTTAACATCAACAGTGATAAGTCATGCAAATAGCATATACCCCTGACTTGATGTAATGAAAATGGCACTTGACCTCTGTAGTCTACTTCCCCCAAATCCATAATCTCAGTCTAATCATGAGAAAAATATCAGACAAATTACAGTCAAGGGACATTCTATGAAATACCAGTACTGACCAGTACTCCTCAAAACTGCCGAGGTCATCAAAAACTAGAAAAGTCTGAGATACTATCACAGCCAAGAGCTAAAAGATACATGATGACTAAATGTAATGTGGGGTCCTGAATGGGATCCTGGAAGAGAGAAGGGATATTAGGTAAAAATGAAGGAAACCTGAATAAAGAATGAAATTTATTGAATAATAATGTATCGATATTGTAAGAAATGTACCATACTAATGTAACATGATGATAACAGGGGAAACTCTGTGCTGAGTATATGGGAAGGATATAGAGTATTAGGAACTCTTTGTACTATCTTCTAAATTTTTCCATAATTTTAAAACTATTCTAAACAATAAAGTCTATTTAAACTTTTTTTTTTTTTTTAAAGGAACATAGGTTCTGGAGTCTAACCATCTGGTTAGAATCCTAATCTGTGATTTATGAGACTATGGCTTGAGGTAAAGTACTTAAATTCTCTGAGAGTAAGTTTCCTTGTCTATAAAATGGAAATGGGAAGAGTACTGACCTCATAGAATTTTTATGATAAACAAATGAGATAATCCATGTAAAGTGCTTAGCGCAGAGTGTCTGGCAAATAGTAAGCACTCAATAGATGGCAACTATTGTTATTATTATAATAACTATTTTAAATCTGTTTTGAATATTCAAATATACATTTAATGTGATCTTTACGTTTAATTTGTTTTAAAGTAATTAATAATTTCTATGATAATTATCTTTCCATTTTTGAGAGGAAGAAAACTGAATACAATCCATTATATAGTATCTATAAAAAGAATTTCCTTCTCATTGTATTTTAAGTGTTGAGAGGTTTTACAATGTGAACAGCTCCAAACAATTGTATTTAAATACTACTCTATTGTAATATAATGAAATGAGTTGTTATGTAAGGTAGTGTAAGATAAATAACATTTTCCAACTTGAGCTCCTGTTACCTCCATTCCTTTGTTTCCCTGTAGCTCATGTCTGACTAGCTACCCAACACTCCTACTTTCATTATAAAGCCATACAAGCATCAGCATCAACCAGAAAATATATTACCTTGGGATTACATTCTTTTTAATAACATACTTTATAAAAATGATTTGAAGATTAACATGTAGAACGTGTTTAAAGAAAAAGAGAATTAGTAGAGTAGTGAAAGGGTATGGAAAAATAATTGCTATATTAAAATGCTATTAAAGAAGAGAATTTGACCTAAGCTCCCAAACCAGGCTGTGCATCAGACTCACCAGTGTAGCCTGGCAAAAAACAGGAAGACGCCTGATTCTCAATGCAGAACTACTGAATCGACATTTCTGGGGATGGGGCTTGGGCATTTGGCATTTGTATCTTTAAAAATTTGCATAGGAGAACATTTCAGATCTTGCTCCCCAGCATATGTCATCAGGTTGGCTCAAATAAACGCTTATAAAGATTTTAAAAAAAAAAGTTTGCACAAGTGATTCCAGTTCATGAATGACTGGTCTTCTACCTTATTGTGTATACATTGATCATAGCACATAGGCTGCTGTATGATTTACTTTTGTCAGAGCTGCCTTTGTAAATACAGTCTGATATTCACCATAATCAAGAATCATGATCAGCTTGAGACAATCCTCCCTACTACTATTACAATTGTTTTTGATATAGAATTTGCATCTTCAGACACTCAGCTGTCCTGAGCATTAAAAGGATGGTCTTGTTGATTCAGTCCTTCAATACTCTCCTCTCCCCCTTCTAAGGTCAAGTTTTTCTCCCTGTAGCTCTTGCCCTCTTTCTCCTTTCACGGTGCCAACAGAGAAACTCAGCATATTTAACATAGGCAGTTGCCCTTAACTACCCTGATCTGAACGAGCTTTCCTTTCTTGCTGAGCCAACACTTCATGATAGAGCTGGTGTGCTCCAGGTCTCCTTTTGGAGCTATGTGGTCAAGGCAGTCAGTAGGCATAAGCCGCTACACAATGGACTGTAGCAAAGCATCAAGAAGTAGACATTTCAGATCCTTCCCCTATGAGAGGAATATACAAAGGAACAATGGCCAGACTACATATAAAAATGGAACTCTGACCCACAACGTGCATCCACTAGCCCAGGAAGCCAATCTATCATCTAGAGCAGGTGTCTCCAACCCCAGGCCATGGACTGGTACCAGTCCTGGCTTCGTAGGAACCGGGCTGCACAGCAGGAAGTGAGCGGTGGGCTATCGAGCGAAGCTTCATCTGTATGTGCAGCTGCTCCCCAGTACTAGCATCACCACCACAGCTCTATCTCAGATCATCAGGCATTAGATTCTCACAGGAGCACTGGTCCCTGGTGCCACAAAGGTTGGGGACTGCTGCTCTATAGGAACCAGGCTGAGAAGTCAAGCTACTATCTGTAGCCACTAGTGCAGAAAGCCAAACAATAACTCCTAGAGCAATCATGCTCAAATGGTCAGAACTTGATTAATAACTGATGGCTTCCCTTATTTTTGTCCCTGATTCTAACTTAGGGCCAACTGGAGAGAGCAAAAGATGCACCCCTAGACAATCGCATAGAATTCTCCACTTCTAGTTAACCCGTCTACAGTTTCCCCATGCCAACAGTCTCCAACTGGGGCATACCTAATACCTTCTCTTTTTTCCACTATAAAGCTTTTCTACTCCTCTGCCTGTCTTTGTGTCTCTGTCAAACACAGGTAGTGGTGGCTAACTTCCTTGCTTGGAATAAATAGCCTTTGCTTGCTCTCATTTGGGTGGTCTTCATTTATTTCCATAACTAGGAAAATGGGGCTGCATATTCGAAACGGCTCACTGAATTGTTCTCATGGCAGAAATATCTATAGCTTAGGGAGGTGGTAACATACAGCAGAAAGAGCATAGCAATACTTGTGACTTTGAGAAAGTTATGGTTGAGAAGTGGGAAGTATAGAGTGGCTGTGGGTAAGGACATAGGCCCTGGATCCAGACTGCCATGGTTCAAATTCTAGCTCTGCCACTTCCTAACTGGGTCATTTTGGGCAAATTACTTAACTAATTTGTCAGTTTCCTCACCTGTTAAAACACTGGTGATGATGATAACACCTGCATCATAAGGTGATTGGAAAGGTTACATGAGACAAGCTATGTAAAGTATGAATATCTAGATTTCAATGGAGAGAGAGAGAGAGAGAGAGAGAGAGAGAGAGAGAGAGAAGAGAGAAGAGAGATCTAGCAGCATTGAGCTGAACTTCCTGAAATGCAGAAGTGACCCAGGACTGAGTACTAACTGCCCCTTTTAGATGAGACATATTTTCTTCCATTTCCAGTCTCCACCAACCTGCTTCACTCATTTATGATACCTTCCTGACCCCATTCACTACCCAGTAGACTGAGCTAAAAACATTTTTCTCTCACAAGTTTAGTAACCCTAGAAAACCAATGAGCACAAAAACTGCTAACAGCATCCGTTTCAAAAAGATCTGGTGTGGGAGGGATCTTATCCCTCAAATGGATCCTGGAAATCTCTATGCTTTCCAGAAAACAAAGACTCAAGTATCCTTTTCTGAGGTTTTTACTTATTGATCACAATTTAAAATTATAGAGCTTATACTATATAAACAATTTTTATGTAACTAGAAGATCAATGCCACATTCAAGAAAGTGTGACCATATTCATCAACAACAAATAAAACTTTTTCTCTCTTAGGTCTTTTGCTATTCTTGGTAAGAAAAATATCTATTTCAGAGAATTAATTGTGTTTATTTTCAGCTAAAATGAGATGTGGCATCATGGAGTAACAAATCTAACCAGAAACGCCTGTACATAACAAAACAAAGATTTTTGTTTGAATCATTTCTGGTGACCACACTCAACGCGTCCAACAGTTTTACTCATTCTTCCAATGACTGCATAAGATGGAATTTTGATGCCAACTTTCTAGATTAAAATAAAAAGTTATTCTCTAGCATAAACCTTAATTCCACCAAATTGGATAAATAAGATATATTTAATTAAGAATACTGGGAGACATGTTAATTTCGAATAGTATTTTACTTTAGCATTTCACCTGAAATTTAGTTAAGGTGGGAGTGCACTGAAATACTAAACTCAGACATGGTTCCATAGTGTAGCAGTTAGCACATCTGCTTTACATGCAGAAGGTCCTGGGTTCATTCCGGGGTGGAGCCAGAGTCCATGGTCTTACAGCCATGCCATCCTGAGCAAGCCGATGTCAGGGTCGGGCCTGGTTAGTACTTGGATGGGAGACCACCTAGGAAGACCAGCTGCTGTAGGCATAAATAAGAATAAAGAAAGCACCAAAGGATATTTTAAAGTTATAAAAATGTTCCAACATGAAAATTATATCGTAGAGTATTTTGGCAATGACAAGAAGCCATCATATAGACGTTCGGACTTACATACTTTGAACCAATCAAGGCAAGAATAATTGATAAACATCAGGATTCACTTGGGTAGCTTTTCTTCCCAAGCCTCCGCTCACTTCATCTTGCAACGAAAGTCAAAGTTTCTTTGAAAGAAAAGGGGGAGACCTTGGGAGGCTCTCAACGAGTTTTGTAGCCTTTCCAAGACGAGGAAAGGCAGAGTGTCGGGGTGGGAACCCCAGGAGGCGGCGCCGCCCAGACGCCGGGGCGCGCGCTCCCCGCTGTCCAGGACCGCGCAGAGCTGCCCGGCTGCGCATGAGGCCCACAGGACGGAGCGGCGCGCGGAGGCCCCGCGTCCCCCGCCGGGATGCGCCCGCCGCCGGGGGCCGAACTTACCGAGGCCGCGCCAGCCCAGCGCGCCGTCGCAGCTGTCCAGGACCGCGCAGAGCTCGCCCAGCAGCGCCGGCGGCAGGTCGAACAGGAGCGTGTGCACCGAGAGCGCCCCGCGGGCCCCACATTTGTCCGCCGCCGCCGCCCAGGCCATGACTCGGTTGCAGGAGACCAGGGACCAGGTGGAGGAGGGATGCGGATCCCAGGCTTTTCTGCACGCCCGCTAAATGCCGTTACACAAACGCGGAAATCCTTCTTACACGACGGCGGCCAAGACAGCAGAACACGCCGAACCCAAGTCCTGGAAGGGGCGGGCCCCACATGACGCAGAGTGCCTCTCTCCCCAGATGCCCCCGGAGACGGCCGGCCTGGCGGCGGGGTCTTCCTGCCTCTGCTGATCGCTTCTCTTTGGCTTAGGTTTTGAACAACCCTTCCATTCCTCTGGGATTGGGACGTGACTGAAGAGGCAAAGCAAAGAGCGAGAGCTGGAGAAAGACCAGCGCTGCAGAACTAACAGCGGAGAGTCTACCACCCATTCTGCCTATCCTGGCATGACTGGTGTCTCTTGCAGTGGATGGATATGAGATCTGCCAGTACTTCCTTAAAAAAATTTATTTCGTTTTATGTCGGCCAGAAAACCTATCCGTTACGGAACACTTGCAGAACCTAGAAAAATTGAGAGAAGAAAGTAATCACTCATAGCCCCACTCAGCCGAAGGCAACCAAAACTCATTCTAAACGTTTTAGCACATTTTCCTCCTAACTTACTGAATTTAAACAGGTAAATGTGCATATATGAAGTGATTGTTGGAAAGGATACACACAGGCGAGAACAAGGTAGAGTAAAATTGTGGTCTTTTTTTTTTTTTTCCACGAAGCTGCCCCTTCTCCATACTGCTATTTGGTTTTACTATGTTCTTCTCTCCGTGGTTTACTGATGAAACGTCGTTCGACCACTTTTTTTTCTCCTTTACAAAATCTTCCTTTTGCTTTCAACATGAAGTTTAAGTAAAATTCACTATTGTTTTGAAATCTTCTACCGTTTATGCTGTAATATCCCCCCTGCAGGTGTGATACAAACGCTCTGACAAAGAGGAGATGCTTTGGAAGTGGTGAGAAAAATCCCCAACTTAATGACTGCCAAGAGTGGACAGTGACCACCGACTGAAAAATGTCAACACCTCTTTGAAACCTTTCAGATTTGTAGTGTTTGGGACTGGCGTCCCCTAGAGGTTAACAGTGATGATACACTATCATTTAGTACTACCTGAATTTCCAATCATTCTCAGGTAAAGCGCTCTACATCATATATTTGAAAATTGATAAAGGCAATCCCGTTTGAGAAAGTTTCTATATCCCTTTGTTCAAATGGCTAAGATCTTTTGCCCATCTATACACGCTTAAGAAGCCCTGTCCCTTTCAAAGGGACTACCTGAATAACATGAGCAACGGAGGCAAGATAAAATTAAGAATTTACAATTAAGAACAGGGGAGTCAAACTCAGATACACAGAGGAGCCAGGAAATCACAGTGGATGAGTGAAGTATCAGCAAGGCCTGCTTTACTAAATTTTCTGATTTACAAAGCAAGAATTTCATGTGAAAGCCAGATTATGTGAAATCTGTATAGATCATGGGAAATCTCTTGTATTTTCACTGTTAGTCGTTAGTATCGGACTATGTTCTCTCCCTATTCCCTAAAACTGCCTCTGAGTTTTTAATTCTGTACAACTAGGTTATAGCACTCACTACACTTTACTGTTGCTGTTATTCTCTGCTCTCCCCTCCCCAACCTCAATTCCTCCTCCTCATTTTTAGACTGTATAGCTAGCTCTTTCTTGCTGTAATTCTCAATACTAATCCTTCAATAATTAATTCTTGGTGACTTAAAATATATATGGAATAGATGAGGGTCTTCCCAACACCCTGGACTGTCAGTTCCTTGACTCCTCTCCTCCAGTGATCTTATTCTCTACCCTATTTCAGCCACTCACTCCCATGATCATCCCCTAGAACTTGTTATCATATATAACTTCACCTCATCCATACTTGCTATTTTATGAATCTATTCTCTGGTCATACCTCCTATCCTCATAATACATTCCCTCTAGTACTCTGACCTCAACAATCGTTCCCCTTCACCAGGATACCAAATCCAAAATTTTGTCACCTCAACCCTCTCGTTGTTCTCACTTTTCTCTTTATCCTTGAAGTCCACATTCAATTATTATAATACCTCCCTTGTATCTGCTCTCCATTCTCTTGCTCATCTCTCATTTTGTCGAACTCTCTTGGCAAATCTACCATCTTGATTAAATATAAATTTCCTATTTTTGGCTCTGTACCCATGCTACTTGAGTGTAGTTGGAGGGGGCGGGGAACAAATCCTATTAACTGTGCTTAATTTAAAATCAAAGCCATGACTCATAAGTGGGTCCTTCATGCTGCCAGGCAGTTACACTAAGTGCCTTTAGTCCATTTACTCATCTGGTCTCCTTGACAACTGTTTTATGTCTTTTCTTTCATCCTCAATTCCCATCATCTTCTCTCCAATCTTCATGCTCTGCTGATGGCCTTGAGAATCTTTGAGAATACTTATGCATCAGGAAAAAACTTCTACAGAATCTCACTACCATGTTGACCCACCTACCAGCATCTGTACCAACATCACTCTCCCCGTTTTTACATAGCAGAAATATCGAGGCTCCTATCTAAGTCTAACCCCTTCACTTGTACACTAGATCCTGTCTCCTGTCTCCTACTCAGAGACATCAAGGACAGCTGTTCTCCTCACTCTTTACCATGTCATCAATTTCTCACTCTTTGCTGATCAATTCCATCAGCATACATGTTATTTCTTCTCACTTCAAAATAAAACAAAATTTAAAAACCTTTGTTGCCACTTACTCCTATTTACCACCCCATTTCTTTGCTCCTCTTTTGTAGTAAAGTGTTGAATATGCTACTGTCTCCAATTTTTTTCCTATCCTCTCTTAAACCCACTCTAATTTGAGCCACCCCTTCCCCCACAGTACTCCACCAAAATTGCTCTCTTCAAGGTCACCTATATCCACATCATTCCTAAATATAATAGTTTTCAGTCCTCATCTTACTTGACCTATTAGCAGTTTTTGACGCAGATGACCACCACCTCCTTCTTGGACACATTCTTCATTTGTCTTCCAAATTCTCTTACATTTTTTCTTACTTTAGTAGTCATCCTTCAGCTTTCTTTTTTGACCCTACTCTACCCCCTTAAGTCTTAAAATTGGAGTGCCCCAGGGCTCAATCCATGGTTCTTCTATCTATACCCACTCCCTTGGTGGATCTCGACCAGTGTTGAGACTTTAAAACCACTTATCTACTGAGGATTGCCATATCCTCAGTAGATAAGCAGTGTTTAGCTTAGACTTCTCACTTGAACTCTAGACTCATATCAAAAATTGGAACACTTGATCATGCCTCCTGAACCTACTCTTAGTCACCTTTTCCCCATCTAGGTCACTCAGTCCTTCCAGTAGCTAGAACCAAAAACTATAGTCATTCTTGACTTCTCTATTTCTTAACAGCCTACTTTCAATACATCAGAAAATCCCATTGATTCTACTCAAGCTTTACCTAGAATTTGACACTTTTCCCCACCTCCATTGCTGCCACCCCAGGTTTGAGTCATCATCATATCTTGTCCAAATTACAGTAGTTGTCCCCTAACTAAAAGTAGTTTTCACTATTGCTTCCTACAGGCTTTCCTCATAACTGCATCCAGATTGATCCTTTTAAATGAAATCTGATTATGTCTTTCTGTTCAAAAGCCAACACTGGCTTCCAATTTCAGTCAGAATAAAAGTCAAACTCTTTATGCTGTCTGAATTCTCTCCCTGCAGCACACTGTGTTACCCTATGATATTGTTTCCTTGTTTGTTCTGCTTTAGCCACACTGTCTCCTTGCTGGTCTTTTGAATACATCCGACAGAGACCACTTTGGAACCTTTACACTTGATATTCTCTTGCCTGGTATGCTCTTCCCACTTGGCTAAAGTCTACCCTGACCTCCAAATTTAAAATGTGCATTGAGATTCGGGCTAGCATGTGATTGAAATAGGTAATAATATATGGCTTGAAACAGGGGACCAAGTCTCGTTCAGATCTCTCTTTCTCTGGATCTTAATAGGACATGTAGCAGTTTTGGCCATCTCTGGAACCATTTTGCAATCACACGAAAATCAATATTAGAATGAAGCGAGCCCTGGGGATGGTCTAGTGATAGAAAAAAAATAGTTTCATGATAACATCATTAGACAGTTCATTCTTTGCCTGGAGAATGTCCTGCTTATGGACTTATATGACATAAATGATCTTATTAAGCCAGTTTTTAAGCCAGGATTCTTGTTATTTGCAGCCAGAATATGACAAAAAACTATATTTGTTCAGATTGCTTGCAATTTGAGACTGGAAAAGGGCTTAGAGATCTTAGTCCTAAGACCTGCATTTTACAGATGAGATAACTGTTACTGGCTATAAGAACTCTAGATGCAATGTTTGTTAAAAAAAAAAAAATACAAAAAGAAAATGCTTACAAAAAAAATCTCATCATGTCATGTCATATAAGCACAAATCTTGTATATATTCCTTCTCAAGGATTTGGCTTTCTTTTCCTTACTACTAGGTAAATATCCCAAATAAATCTTGTATTAGTCAGTTCAGGCTGAAGTAAAATGACCTCATTTAACCTTAATTACTTCTTTAGAATCCCTTTCTCCAAAAATAGCCAAACTGGGATTAGGGCTCAACATATGAATTTTGGGGTGGGACACAAAATTCAGTCCATAACAAACCCTCTGCACATAAATTCAAGAAATGCATATAATGTTTATATATGAAAATATTCAGCATAGTTGGCTGTAAAAATATTATTTTTAAGATCAAATGGCTTTTCCTCAGGGTATTCTCACAATTCCATAGCATTAGTCTCTTATCACATCATCTTTCTTGAATTTTTGAGGGTTATTTTTTTTTTTTTGGCCCTTTATAATAATAGTTATTTTCTTCCTACATTACTGATTGTTTCTTAACTGACTCTTTCTCTGGCTTATACTATGCACCCACAGGCTGAATTCTTTGATCTTATTTACTCCAGATCTGAGAAATTTCATATGTCATCCTTCATCTATTATCTCTACAAGGACCACTCTCATATTTGTGTCTTCAGCCCTAATCTGCCCTACACATTCCCTTCTCAACTCTTGTCTCCAATATTTATTGAACAATTTTCTTTAAGTTTTTTGTTTTCATCTCAAATCAGCATGCCCCCAAATGATCATTTTCTATAAAATGAACTTCTTTCTTTCTGGTCACATGGGTCAAGGGAACTCAGTAATTTTAATTGATTGATTTATATATTCAGAAGAATTTACCGAGTACCTACTGTGGCAGACATTGTGCTAGGTGCTTATATCCAATAATTCACCAGATCTTATTCTTCTCTATTGTCTTGCATGTGTCTGGGTCTTTTCCAATTTGCCTAAACTAGTTATTTCATGTTTGAATTTTTTCAGTATCTCCTGCCTAGTGAACCTTTACTTATCCTTTAAGACAAAATGGAAAAGTCTCCACTTGTATTCTGGGTTGACTATGTACTCTCAAAATATATGTTTAAGTCCTAACTTCTGGTACCTTCGAATGTGACCTTAATTGGAAAAAGTCTTTGCAGATGCAGTCAAGTTAAGACAAGATCATAATGGATTAGGGTGGGCACTAACCCAATAACTAGTGTCCTTATAAGAAGAGGAAAATTTGGATACAGACACAGAGGGAAGAAGGCCAAGTGATGATGAAGACAGATTGGAGTCATGCAGCCACAAGCCAAGGAAATTCAAGGACTTATGGCAACCACCAGAAGTTCCCAAAGAGGCATGGAACAGATTCTCCCTAAGAGCCTCTAGGAGAAATTAGTCCTGCTGACTCCTTGATTTTAGACCTTTGGCCTTCAGAAGTGTGAGAGGGGAAATTTCTGTTGTTTTAAGCCACCCAGTTTGTAGTAATTTGTTATGACAGCCCAAGCAAACTAAAACACTCCACGAAGCCATTTAAAATCTCCCAAAATTAATAATTTCTTTCTTGGTTCCATGAGTGCTTATTTCTATCATAATTCTTTTTTAAAAAATTTCCTGGGGGCTTGTTGAGGATGGGGTGTAGCAGGGGAGTCATAGTCATCTTTGTGGCAATCATCGTGCAAGGCACTATGTTATCTTCTCAAAAGTTTTATCTTTCATATTTAGATCTACAATCCATATGGAATTTACCTTTTGTAATTGGTAAGAGGTAGTCAATAAAGTTTTGTCAATAAAGTGATGAGTTCCCAGTTCAACTCGCTTGTCTTATACAAGAAGTCCTATTGTTATGACTTTATATTAAAATTAGTAGTATGCTTGTAAAGTCATAAAAGGGCTTTTTTTTTTTTGGCTTAACTTTATTAAAGTGAGGGCAGTTCTTTCGACAAACGCTTCCAATAATATCAAGTTTAATCATTTAGTTTCAGAATAGACAGTTCCGCAACTATTCTAAATTCCACTAAGTCTTTTGAGTGTTGTGGTTAAAAGTGGGGACTGCGCAAATGTGGGTTGACCAAAGTAAACTCACCAAAAATTTTCAAGGGACGCTGGGATGACATTACTTTTGGTATATCTACACCTCAACTTTGTATTGGAATGATAGCAATAACATGAATATTCACTGATCCATCGAATTTGCCACCATCATTTCCTTTAGATTAACACAACACTATCCTCTCTTGCCTTTGGGCAGAACAGTGTATTCTAAATTTGGTATAGAATGATCTGGCCTTTATCTATCCAGCCTATTCTTTGCCATCTGTACCATACCCCCACTGAGCTTCGCCCCGCTCTCTCGCAGATGTTGGTCTCGAGAATCTATCCACGTCGCTCCACTCTTCTCTGGTTGACTCCTACTTGTGTTCCAGGATAAAGCGTTCTCATTCAGAAAGCCCGGTTTACAGAAACTGCCCAAATTTATGCATTACCGTTATTGTTAAAAATAATAGAATTAAAAATACACCCCACCCCCAATGTGATGATTAAAGTACACGAAGTTTTGTACAATGCATGGATGCATGGGACTTCGCCTCTATCGCTTTCCGCAACTCTCCAAGTCGGAGGTTTTAAAACGAGCGCGTCACTCGTCTTCGCTCCCTCCCTAACCTGAAGTAACTTTTCTCTCAGCCTAACTTAGTTTTCGAGCTGAGCTCATCGACTAGTTCCGGCTTCGCAGCGCGAGCGCGGCACCACCCGTTCTGGCCGCACTTCACCCGGAAGTGAGCTGGGGACAGTTGGCATCTCGCGCGCCGTCTTTGTTCGGCAGCGAAAGCTAAGGCTTCTGTTGCCTTTATGGCCGACTCGGATCCCCGCTACCCTCGCTTCTCCATCGAGGATGACTTCAACTACGGCAGCTGCGTGGCCTCGTCAAGTGTGCACATCCGAATGGGTACGTGGCCCGTCCCTCGGCCTCTCCCGGCCACCCCTGGTCGCCGCTGCTGTGCACTCTGCCTCCGGGGGCAGATTTTTTGGCTTCTGAGGGAGCGTGCGCTCCCGTCTGCGCTGGCAAAAAGAGCGCGGGTCTCCAGGGTTTGGGAGAGAAGGCCCTTGTCTTCCCTGCTCCCCGGCCTCCCGGGGAGGGCGCCCTCCTTCGGGTGTTGGAGGAAGAGCGGCCTCCGCTCCGCGGGGACTCAGAGTGTGCTCAGAATCGAAACTGGAGCTCATACTTCTTTAACCTTGTCTTCTTCCGCGTAGCAAAGGACCGATTAAAACCGCAGCAGCCTTAGTTTGGCATTTTTAAATTGAAAGAAACAAAGTTATTTTTAAGGTGAAAATAAATTTATCGTGTGGTCATTGTGACGGCACACCTGCATGGAATTAAATGCTTAAATGGTTTTGCTTTAGGGCGTGCGAACGCATTTTATTTTTCTCTTTGTCTTCTTTGCTGGATTCTAAGATCTGTGAGGGCAGGGACCATACCTAGTTCACTATTTTCTCTTTGCAGGACTTAGAACTCAACATAGACTTGAATATTATTGAGGCAGTTGCTGGAAATGGAAGCTTTCTAAGTCAATCAGAATGCCATATTAGTTTTAACATGCAGTATCCGGTGAGCAGAAATTATTCTGCTGTTGAAATGCTCAGTTTCACATAAGTGGAATTCATTGTCCGCTTTAGTTCAGCTAGTTGACCATAGAAGCTGCCCCAGATTTTCATCTTGTCCAGGCAGCTGGAACTTACTTGTTTTGAAAAAGGAATTAGGAAGATCTGACGCATTAATACTCTTGATCTCTAGCATCTATATTTCTGGAATTGAATTTTAGAATTATTTTGACAACTGAGCTCAGTTTTTGGTTTTAATTAAATGTTTAAATTGTAGGAAAATACATGTTAACATTAAAAAGTTACCATCTTAACCATATTTAAAGGTACTAGAGTTTGTGTTTTCACATTGTACAACCAACCTCCAGAACTTTTTCCATCTTGCAAAACAAACTCTATTCATCAAACAACTTCCCATTTCTCCTGCCCTCCCTCCCCAGCCCCTGGCAACTGCCTTTCTGCCTTCAGTTTCTATGAATCTGGCCATTCTAGATATAAGTGAAATCATACAGTATTTGTCTTTTGTGGCTGGCTTGGTTCTATTAGCATGTTTTCAGGCTGTGTCTGTGTTGTACAATGTGTCAGAATTTCCTTTTTAAGGCTGAATAATCTTGCACTTTATGTATAAAACAAATTTTGTTTATCCATTCATCTGTTGGACATTTAGGTTGCCTCCACCTCATTATGAATAATGCTGCTATAAATGTAGGTGTACAAATATCTACACCCAAAAGTGGAATGGCTGGATCAGATGTGTTCTAGTGAAAAACATCAGTTTTTCTGTGGGGGAAAACCCAGTACTTCCTCCTGTGTTTGTCCTTTACTTCTCATGCAGAACACTTCACTTCTGACATTTTTGGTCACCAAATATGTGGGTGTTTCTCCCTACACCAAGCAATTGTGACACCAGCTGGGTGTCTTACAATTTAAATGAATTCTGACACTATTTAGAGATAGTGTCAGATCCCACAGGTTAAGGACTCAGTCTCACAAGACTGCTCCCACTCCACTTCAGATGTTAATTGCAAGAAGTAGGTGTCCACGTTACCCACAACCTTTGAGTTAGATACAGATTGGAGGTTCACATGACCCCCTCCTCAGGTTTGATAATTTGTTAGTGGCTCACAGAACTCAAGGAAACACTTTTGTTTACCAGTTTATTAAAGGATAAAGATGAACAACCAGATGAAGAGTACATAAGGTGGCGAGGTCTGTTGGGAGGGTCCCAAGCACAGAAGCTTCTATCTCCATGGAGTTTGCATGGTAGTATTTTGTGGACGATTTTTGCATTGATTTCATCAAGGATAGTGCTATTTAGTTTTCTTGTGGTGTCTTTGGCTTTGGTATTGGAATAATGCTGGTTCTTGTATTGGAATAATGCTGGCTCATACAGTGAATTCAGAAGTGTTCTCTCTTCAGTTTTTTCGAAGAGTTTGGGGAGGATTGGTGTTAAAACTCAGCTTTTTAGTTTATGTTTTTTAAAGCAATAAGGCATTCTCAGATTCCATCCAATCATGAAGTGGACAGTGACAATGTGATACATTAGAGTAATTAAGAACCAGTACTGCAAGTACTGGGGGTGGATAAGAACTCCTGGCTATCTCAGAGATGCCAGAGGGAGGATGGAGGTCTCTGCTGATTCCAGAAGTGATAAAGAGAATGAGTTCCTTCAGGGAAGGACAAGTATAGGAAATGGAAGCCATTGCAGGAAATTAAATTTCTGTGGAGGTGGAATAGAAAGCATTCATTAGTGATCTCATTGAGTTAAGTTATTGCCATTAAGGAAACATTTGAATTATTAATATACATTTATTAAATAACCTGCATTTGTTGAAAGCAATCCCTTTTTAGTGCATGTAAAGGCAGTAAGAAAATAAAAGTTTTGGAAGTCACAGTTGCTGTCCTTAGGCGTTAGGTTGGCCAGTAGTCAAACTAATCTGTGATAGCAATTTGATTAAATTCTAAAGTGCCAAGTCTGGAGGGAGTTTAGGGAAGGAAGTGAGAGTGTGTGAATTGGAATAATCTAGGAAAGCTTCAAGAAGAAAGTGGAATCTCAATGGAGGGCTGGGTTTGGATATTTGAAAATGCTAAAAAAATTTTGTACTAACAATATTGTCCTGTTTCCTGGAATTACAATCACTGAAATAATATACACCTATGTTTTATAGAAAACTAAGTTTTAAAACACTTGTCTAAAATAACAGTTATTTGCAATGAGGCTGGGGGACCACAAATCAGGTTTCATAATCCCTAATGAATGCTCTTTCCACATGTCTGCATATATAGACTATTTTTAAAGAATTAGTCTTATACTTGATTTACTTCTCTATATCTCATATCACTATAACAATGCTGATCAAAATACCAGAAATTCAATAAATATTTGTTCATTATGAATATTTAAATTACGCAGGAGCATTTTACTTAGGAGCCCTGGTAATTAGGCTGGTGAGTAAGCTGACTACATCAGTATTAAAAAGTGGTTCTCTAGTCCTTTACTAAGAGGTAAAATAAAAACGTCTTAATATTTTTTAAAAGCAAATTAAGCTGCTTG
This sequence comes from Pteropus medius, assembly GCF_902729225.1. NCBI lineage: Eukaryota > Metazoa > Chordata > Mammalia > Chiroptera > Pteropodidae > Pteropus > Pteropus medius. The sequence goes on along the minus strand of NW_024342474.1, from coordinate 7,594,244 downwards.
TAATGTGTACATTTTCTGGAAAATACTTTTGGAACATTACATATAAAAAATGTCAAGGCTTCAGTAATCAAAACGGCACGATATTGGCAGAAAAACAGCCACACGGACCAGTGGAACAGATTGAGAGTCCAGAAGTAAACCCATATTTATATGGGCAAATAATTTTCAACAAAAAAGCCAAAAACATACAATGGAGAAAGGAAAGCCTCTTCAATAAATGGTGCTGTGAAAACTGGGAAGACACCTGCAAAAGAATGAAACTAGACTGTTATCTATCACCACACACCAGAAGTAACTCAAAATGGATTAAGGGCCTAAATATAAGACCTGAAACAATAAAATGCATAGAAGAAAACATAGGAACTAAACTCAAGGACCTTGGACTTAAAGAGGATTTTATGAATTTGACCTCAAAGGCAAGGAAAGTAAGAGCTAAGATAAATGAATGGGACTACATCAAACTAAAAAGCTTCTGCTCAGCAAAAGAAACCGTCAACAAGGTAAAGAGACAACCATCCGAATGTGAAAATATATTTGCAAGCAACACTTTCGATTAAGGGCCTAATATCCAAAATATACAGAGAACTCATACAACTCAATAACAACAAAAAAATACAAATGATCCAATCAAAAAATGGGCAGAGCACCTGAACAGACACTTCTCCCTAAAGGACATATAAATGGCCAACAATTATATGAAAACATGCTCAACATTGCTAGCTATCAGGGAAATGCAAATCAAAACCGCAATGAGATACCAACTCACACCTGTTAGAGTAGCTATAATCAACAGAACAAGTAATAACAAATGTTGGAGAGGATGTGGAGAAAAAGGAACCCTCATACACTGCTGGTGGGACTGCAAATTGGTACAGCCACTATGGAAAACAGTGTACAGGTTCCTCAAAAAACTAAGAATTGATCTACCATATGATCCAGCAATCCCTCTACTGGGTATTTACCCCAAAGACTTGAAAACCCATATCTGAAAAGATATTTGCACACTGATGTTCATACCAGAATTATTCACAGTGGCCAGGACGTGGAAGCAACCGAAGTGTCCTACGATAGATGATTAATGGCTAAAAGAAGCTGTGGTACATTTATACAATAGAATATTACTCAGCCATAAGAACAGATGAAATACTGCCATTTGCGACAACCTGGATGGACCTCGAGATAATGATGCTAAGCGAAATAAGCCAGACAGAAAAAGTAGAAAATCGCATTTTATCACTTATATGTGGTGATAAGCAAAAAATGAGCAGGCCAAACAAATAGAGACTCATAGACATGGACTATAGACTAGTGGTTACTAGTGGGGAGGGGGAGGACAGGAGAGGTAGACGGGGTAAAGGGAGTCAAATATAGGGTTTAGGGGGAGGGTGAAGTGGGTAAAGGGGATTAAATATATGGTAGCTGAAGGAAACTGGACTTTGGGTGGTAAATACAATATACAGATGTCAAATGATAATGTACACCTGAAAATTATATAATTGTATTAACCAATGTTACCCCAATAAACTTAATTAAAAATTAAAAAAAAAAATAAAGAGGAGTGTTCAAAAATGGAAAAAAAAATGTCAAGGCTTGTTGGTGAAAAATAATCATGAAGCTACAGAAAATTTTGGGGGGAATTTCTGAGTACAGTGTCTACCCTGAGCACTTTTACAGTGCCCATTAAGCTAGTTTATATAACTAGTTATAATATATATGTAATATATGATAGTCTATTAAAGGAGTCTTTTAGTAGTATGCTTTATGTATATTTTTGAAACACTAAAATACTATTTTATAGAGGCAGGAGCATGTTATAATCAATGGGATTATATTATACATTTCTGCAACTTTGTATTTTCACTTAATATATTTCTTTTTAATTGCAGTGGTCTTCCATAATATAACTAATTTAATCATCCCCTTTTGATGGATATTTAGGTTGTTTTCTTTCTTTTTATTTAGGTTACTTTTCTTTCTTTTTACTCCTTCAAATAGTGCTTCAGGAAACATCCATCCATATCTTTGTGAATTTCTGCAAGTATTGCTCTAGGGTATATTTTTAGAAGTGAAATTATGGGGTCAAAAGAGTACATATATTTTAAATTTGATTGATATCATCAACTACCCTCTAAAGAGAGGGAACCTTTGACTTTCCAGCAAAAAAATATATGAGGGTACCTTTTTTGTACTGTCACCAACTCTGAGTATCATCAAGCTTTTTAATAGTTGGCAGTCTGGTAGATCAGGGGTTGGCAAACACTTTCTACAAAGGGCCAAATATTAAATATTTTCAGCTTTATGGAGGTAAGAAAATCTCTGTCGCAGCTATTCAGCTCTGCCATTGTAGTGCAAAAGCAGCTGTAGAAGACACATAAATGAGTGCGGCTGTGCCCAGTAAAACTTTACGTACAAAATCAATTGGTGGACTGGATTCAGTCCATGGGCCATAGTGTGGTAGGTAACAAATGTTATCATGTTTTAATTTGCATTTCTTTAGCTATGTGAGCAAAGATGAGCATTTTCCTTTATTTACAAAACTTTACTGGGCTTTGTACTGATATTAAGGATATAGCAGTGATCAGACAATATTTTAGTCCTCAAAAGTTATCATTTGGGGGAGTGGGGGAGACAGATTCTAAAGAGCTAAGCATACAGACTACTAGCTGTGATAAGTTCTCTGAAGAAAAGAAACAGTGATAGAATAGACCCTAGGGTTTAAAGTGGCAGCTATTTTAAAGAATGGTCATGGAAAGGAGATGGCAGTTATGTAGTATGAGAAGGAGCTAGCAGGTGTATTAGTTATCTATTGCTTTATAAAATATTACCTCAAAATTTAATAGCTTAAAACAACAAATAGTTATTATCTCACATAGTGTCTGAGTCAGGAATCTGGAAGTAGCTTAGCTAGGTAGTTCTGTCTGGCTCACAGATTCCAGTCAAGATGTGGGCTGGGCTGCAGTCAGCTCAAGGCTTGACTGGGCTGGAGGATCTGCTATGGCTGTACACAGAAGGCCCCAGTTCCTAGCCACATGACTCATTCCATGGGCTGCTTGAGTGTCCTCATGATATGGTGGCTGGCTTCCCCCAGAGCAAGTGAGAGAGCAATGAGGAAGCTGCAGTGCCTGTTATAATCTTGTCATGGTAATCACACACACCATTACATCTCCCTTATTCTGTTTATTAGAAGCCGGTCACTAAGCAGCCCACACTCAAGGGGAGGGGTTTAGTCTCCATCTTTTGAAGGTAGTCATATTTTAAGCCACCACAGTCTTCCCTCTGTCCACAAATTATTACTATTTTTCTTCTACATGCAAGCCGAGACCCTCTTGAAGACTTTGGAACTAAAAGGAGACAAATTATACCTACATACCCAACACCCAGTAGTACGACAAGCATAATTTGGTGGTATTTTTGCCAATAAAATTATTTTAAAAACTTCGTGGGTCTTCTGTGATTCTTATTAAGGTTCAGTTCATTAGATAAAATACACACTGCTACTTCCACCTGATTCTTTTTTTAAAAGTGAGTCACTTGAATGTCAAAAATTGTAGACATATTTTAAATCACCATTCCACAGAAAGAAGGATAAGGGCATTCTAGGCAGAGGGCAAAGGTCCAGAAGCAGGAAAGATTTGGCATTTGGAGAACAGAAAAGGTGGCTAGTGTGGGCAAAGGATGTGAGGAAAAGAAAGAGTGGTATGAGATGAAGTTGGAAAGGTTCTATATCATGCAGGGCCTTGTAGACCCCCATAAAAGCTTTTAAATTGTATTCTAAGTGTGAGGGAAACCATTAAAAGTCACAGGATATGGTTTATTTCACAAAAAGATCACTCTGACAGCTCTATCTGTGGAAAATGAATTAGGTGGTACAAGAGTGAAAGCATGGAGACCATTTAGGCTAATCTAATAGTCCAGGTGCAAGATCACATAGTTTTTGACTAGAAAAGGTAACAGATGGACAAAAGAGGTGCATATGTTCTACTTTGCAAGTAGAAGCCATGGTAGTTGGTGGTAGTTTGCGAAGAGGGAGGGTAATCAGAGATGACGCTTACATTTTTAGCTTGGTGGATGTTCATGCTGGTTACTGATGAGAAGACTGAGAAAAGGACAGATTTGGATAGGAGTGAAGAGTTCCTGTTTTGGCTGTTTGGTTTGAGATGTCAAGGAGGAGAGAAATCAGAACTCAAAAAAAAAAAAATCAGAAGATATTGCTCTTAGGCTTATTTTCTTTTCATAGTCAATACTCTATTTCCCCCTGTTATCTGTCTGTGTATATCCTTTGCCACTTTTTATATTATTCAAAATCAGTGTCAAATATTGCTTTTTCCTGGGATTTGATTTAAGGTCTCATTTTTAAAGAGTATAGAAAAAGCAGTGATCTGGAATATCTGCATAAGGATTAGTTTTATGATGAATTTATTGCCTTAGCACAGGTATCTATAAAATGTTTTTTTATTACAAAAGTAATATTTATTGGTGATATATAAAAAAACATAGATTCGCAAAGAGCCGAACATAAAAATTGTCCTCAGCCGTACTGCCCGAAGAAAACCATTATTAACACTCTGGTATGTATTCTTCCTTTTCCCTAACTGGCTACATTTACCTTTCATTAATTCGATATAAATTTATTTGGCTGGGTGCTAGTGGTATGAATGTGAATAAGACATGTTTCATATTAGAGAACTTTAGTCTTAGTAGTTGCATGGGAGTGAAGGATAAGTAGGCTTATCAATTATAAAATAAAGTGATTAGAAGTATATTTAGGGTCCCTTGGGAACTTGAGGAAGAACATTTAATTCAGATTGGAGAAGTGAGAAAGGCTGAATCTTTAAAGATAATTAGCAGTTAGTTAAGGGGGTGAGGGGAGAAGGATGTTATTGTCTGTATGTTTACATAGAGGAGGTAAGAAGTGTTAATGTTTTATTTCTGAAACTCGTGAGTTGGATGTTCAGTGTATTATTTATATTATTTGTGTATTGGAAGACTTTTATTAAAGTCTTCCTTGGAGTTAATTTATGGATGTTGATAAAATATTCTAAAAGTAAGAATTTCTTATTGTACAGAAACTAGAGTCAGAGGTACTATAAGAGAAATAAAATAGGTGAGTGAAAGTAAGTTTATATATTGTTTGCCTTTTAAAGGGAAAATTTATACTACATGGAAATTAAGATTTCTTTATAAATTTACGTGTAATAAGTTTAATGTAACCATATGCTTTCTATGCCTACAGTTCAGTTTCAAGATAGAATTGTTTGAAAATGTTGTTTTTAATCTTTGTTTTGTTGTATGTTGCTGTTTCAAACATGCATTCAGTCTTTTTATTTTGATGAAAACATTTATATTCTGATGCATTAATTTAATTTTTTTTCTTCATGCTTCTTGGAGGATAGTTACCACTTACAAATTTTTATTTCTTAGGAACCATTTTCTTTTTTTAAGTTTTAGTTATAGACTACATTATTTGGATTAAGATTTAAGAAAGAACACATATAAAAATTTAATATTTCTAAGAAGAAATTTGATCTTGCTGTTCTATGATAAATGTTTAAAAGTCACTGTATTTTTTTTTTTCTCTTTTAGCCTTTCTAAGAAAAGTCTACAGCATCCTTTCTTTTCAAGTTCTCTTAACTACAGTGACATCTGCATTTTTTTTATACTTTGAGTCTATACGGACATTTGTACATGGAAGGTAAGATGATTCTGAATCATTTTCAGCCACTGCGTATGATCAAAACGGCATATTATAAGCAAAGGTCTTTTTTTCTGTTAACTTTTGGTGTTACAATGTAAAAAGTTTTATTATTAACTCTTGTAAATAAGATTAGTTTTGTTTTGATAAGGAATATGTTCTACAACATAGTATTTACCTCTGAACGCTTTAGCTTACAGTTTTGTAAGGGTTAAACCCTTATCTCTTGGAGTAGTAAGAATTTTTACTATGTGCAGTTTTTTTAAGTCTTAATTATTTTACTTTTATCAGATTTATGTCCTGTCTCCAAAGCCTAAGAGAGTGCTTGAAAAATAAGGGTACTTAATAAATATGTGTTTAATTTACCTTAGTGTTGGCTCATGACTAGGATGATTTCACTGAAATGTTTTGAAAGTAGCTCCATATGATTCATCCAGTTTGTTTAAGATATGACCTTCAAAACAATTATTTCCATGGCTAAAAGTAATACAGATTCTTTATATTAAAGGAAAAGAAAAATAAGAAATAAGTATTTTCTTAGGAGTAGACAATTTCTATCCTCTTTCTCCCTGCCGAAGGGGAATCTTGAATTATTAGTTTGCTATTTGGGGCAAAGTTCTTTAATTGAAATTACAGGTACAGTGAATACTCTAAAAAAGTAGTTAGGTATAAAATTTGTTTATTATTTAATAGCCTTTCTTTATTGTATTTTAGTTTAAAAAAAGCAGCATGCTAATTGCCAAAATTTTTCAAATATGATAGAAGTTTACGAAGTAAAGAGAAGTCTTCCCCATTCATTGTGAGCTCTTTGTCTTGCTGTTCCTGCCCACCTCACACTCCTCAAATTTCTCAGACGGAAAAATAATTTGACAGTTTGATGTGGCTCCTTTTAATTTTATTTTTCTGTACTTTCATAAATCCATACAATAGACACATTTTATTAAATTGGATAATACTATTTATGCTATTTTAAAACTTGAAACTGCTTTAATTTTGTCTTTCAGTCCTGCCTTACTTTTGGTGTTTGCAGTTGGATCTTTGGGTTTCATTCCAGCATTGACTTTAAATAGATATAAGCATCCCCTTAACCTGTACCTGCTTTTTGGATTTGTGAGTATTTTGACAATATCTGTTCCTTTAACATTTATTCCTGAGTTTTAAATTTATTTAATTGAATGCATATATACATGAGTAGCAGAATTAATGTTTTTTAAAAATTTGAATATTTAAAAAAGCACTTGAAATCTCCTAGTCTGTAAGAATTTTTAAACTTTGTGAATTTTTTGCTGTCAATATTATGATATAGTGGAAAAAATAATGAATTGGAATCACATGACCTGGCTTTGCCACTGTCTGGTTATGTGACATTTGGCAGGGCATTTAGCCTTTCTGTAGCCAATGTAAAATGAAAATATTAAAGTAGATTATTCCCGTAATACTTTATACCCCTAATATTCTGTGATTTTCTTGGGAAAAAATTATATTGTGGCCTTAATTTCATAGGTCTTAAGTTGAAATCTTTATGATTAACTCCTCGGTGTTATTTTTATCTTATGACTTTATTCTTTTAAAGGACCTTTTTTTTCCAACTGATGTGCTTTACTAACTGTTTCAAAATCATAGTTGGGGGAACTCAAGTTTAAGTCATTTGTTGAGATATTTGTGAATATTAAAACCCAGACTACTACCTATAAAAACTCAATCTTCGAATATGACCAGAATGCGTTGGTAAGGCTAAAGTTACATATTTTTAAAATTATTTTTCCCATTCTCATATCCAATATGATTTGGGTTCTGACCTAAAAATTGGCTTCAGAACATTTCAAACTGATAATATCAAGAATATTTATGGTCAAATAAGATTTAAATGCTAATTATCAGATTAAAATACTTCAAAGAAAGCTTATGAATTCTGATAAGTTTACGTTAATATGATGAAAGAAAAGCTCATGACTTTGGAAATTTCAGTTATAGGGAAGGTTATTCATTTAAATCTTTGGCTGGTCTGTTTTTCAGGTATCAAAACCCTAAACCCAGGTTATCTCAAGTAGCAGCGAATTTATTTTAAAGATATAAGAGCTTAGGAATCCAGCAACCCAAACCCACCAGGCTTCAAGAATAAAAGGAACGAGAGGAAGATTCTAGAAATGATGCTATTATAGAGAATTTAATAGCAAGAATTTGTGGTCTCTTCACCCTTCATCCATTACATCTCTTTCTACCTCACAGCCGTCCTTACACATAGTTTTCTCTCCTTTACTATCTTTGTTTTTTACACGGCTCATTGTGGGCCTCATGTGATTCATTAACCTTTTAGCTTTAGCTCCTGCTACTATTGCTTCATTCTCATGAGTTTAGATTCCTATGTGAGGAAGAATCTGATTGGCACAGCTAATTAACAGATCACACTGTAGGTTGTTAGCCAATATATGGGTGGGCAGCCCCTGGGTTAGATGCTAACTTCTGTCCTAGTCATCTGTGTCCTAAGAGAGAAAGAGGAAGTACAAAATGAAACAGCATGATATGGAGTTCCTCTTCAGCTCTACATATAGCCAGCCTCCTTTTAGAAATACTATGATTGATTTCTTTGTGGGAAAATGGTATGGACAAACTTTTGCCCAGTGGGGAGAAGACCCACTAGAAAAGCAGTAAGTGACTGCTACAACTATTGATCATGCCCATAGCTAAGAATGGTTTAACAAATAAGGAACTATGTAAAATGCATTCCACATTACTCAGAGACCTCTGATTCTAGATTATTTTGTCCTACTCCACCAAAATAAGGAGGTGGAGCTTACCTCGCCTTATGAGGCATGTATGTATGCTTGTGTGCATGAGTGTGTATACACACATTTAAAAGGGGGCATTTTGTAATGGTATTGTTTTCCTAGTCTTATCTTTTCTCCTGCTTATACTGTTCTTTTTCCTTCAGATACTTTAGTATGTATGGGGTAGGATTTCTTACCTAAAATCATGTCGCAAATATCAAGGATGTAGTATAATCATATTGCCTCCCAAAAATATTTGTCATCTTTTGCTACCACTTCCCTGACACTACTAACAACATTATAACAAATTTGGCAGTGCCTTTATTGCCTCCACATCTCTGTACCATTTTTAATACCATTTTTGCTCTGGTTCTGATGATTTGTTGATTTCAGGTAGGGGAGTTTTATAGGGAATGCTTCTGCATGATTATGATTATATAGCCACTGCTGTTACTTCTGGCTTTGCTTTTATGATATGGTCTCTCAGATGGTTGATAAACTCTAACTAGAGTAAGCATATAAAACAAAATAAAGATATCTAATCAGGAGGAAAGAGAAGCTAGAGGATAAAGCTCAATATCCCTAAATCTTTTATTTAGGGTATGAGTTCAGCTACTTGTGACATGGCTTAAACAATGACAAAGTAACAATGGCTTAAACAATGGTTTATTTCTCTTTCATGTCAGTGATATTTAATGACTAGTGAAGTTGTCAGGGGCCTAGGCACCTGCTATAGTGGACTTTTCTAAAGTGTTGCATGGTATAAGATGCTCACTAACACATCCACATGCCATCCAATTATTTTAAAAACATAAAAAGAGAAAGGGGAGAGCAAGCCTCTTTGCTTTTAAAAGTTGTGCACATCTCTGCTAGAATATAGTCCTGTGGCCAAATCTAGCTGCAAGGGATACTGAAAAATGTAATGTTTAATCTGAGCAGCTATTTGTCCAGGTAAAAATTCTGTTTCTTGGGATGAAAGAGAGATTGAATATTGGGAGACAGTTTTAAGATTGCCACACCAAAGTACTACCTAAATATTTAATATTAAATTAATCATTAGTAATTCAATAGCAATATTTAATATTCCTGTTTGTGTGAGATAGTTTTTATAAATGTGCACATGATATGCAATTTCATTTTTATTTACATTATACAGTGAGAAAACTAATTTTCTGTATTATTTCTATAATCTTCCTGTTACAGATAGAAAAAATTTAGAGTTTGAGTGCTGGGATCACAATTAGAAGCTAAATATTCTCATTCAATACATTGAGGTCTCATTTTCATTACAGTGGGCTTATTATTTGTCACGTACTGCACAAGGCTGTCATGAAGCTAAAATGAGATCATGTATATGGAATCACATTGAACTCCTAGAAATTAGAACATGTACATGACATAGTATACATTTTATGTGCATTTATGTAATTTTAATTTCTTTTTCTTAGACACTGTTGGAAGCTCTGAGTGTGGCCGCTGTTGGTAAGCCATAATTGTGCTTCTATATGCTACAGTTACTTTATAATGTGGATAAGTATTCTGGGTAAAAAGGTATTTGGAGCTAAAGCTTAATGTCATGGAATGTCATTTTAAAAATATGGCATACGTTAAAAAATTTCTAATATAAGCAAAAATTAAATGTTTATACTTTATATAGTTCAACTGAGCTTAGAGGAAAAGAATTAGAAAAACAATAGGAATGGACAAAAATATTCATTTGTGTTTATGCATTTATAAAAATAAGACAACCATAGCTAATCTTTTTCCTAACTTAAAGTGATCGTAGAGAAGCTGATACCATATATATTGAACCATATATTTTCATCACAAGCTCACTCTTGAATTGCCTACTTTGAACTGTGCTTTATTGTTATTTCCTCATATATTATCAAATTGGCTCTACAAGAAATGAGTAATTTCTGTTTTGTATTTGGTGTTAAATATGTGTTTGAAAGGAAGAGTCTAATTACTTGATGTACCCTACGTAATGCCTCCAGTAAAAAATGCCATGATTTATTAACAATAAAAATTGTAATGGTCTCAAAATAATTAATCTGGGGTATCAAACAGGGTAGCATTAACTGTTACTCTCAATAACAGTAAACTGTTAATATTTATGGCTAATATGTTTATCTCATCCAATTTTGTCAGTGCTTTTTAACCTTTCTGTGCCAGTTTTATTGAATCTATGTATTCTTTGGTCATCACTTCTTCCTTTTATAAACAAATTAGAATGTAAGTAAATAATAGTAACTACTAAAATAAACAGGATTGAAATTTCTTAACGTAGGATGAAGTATTAATATTTACTTATTGTTAGCATTGTTATCTATTAATGTTACTTACTATTAATGTTATTATCAATTCCATCTCAGCCCTCCCCAGCTCCTACCATTTGTGAGATATGTAGGATTTATTTATTTCAGGGTTATAGGAATTGGAGGTAGAAATACATAGATGGGGTGATCTGAGAACATCACTTTCCTCATTAATTATAATATCTTTTCCATCTAATTTTAAACCAAAATTACTGACAAGAAGCAAAAGTAATTTCACGTTTTATCTTTTCTGTGTTCACTTTCCTAATCCTGTAACAGCATAAATAGAGAAATTCCAATAATGTGGCATTTAGGAATAGAAAGAACTTGGATAATTAGTCCCTAAAAAATTAAAAATTACTAAATGGTTTTGGGTTCAAAGGACTTCTTTTAAAGAGGTTATAACTTATCGTTCTCTTAAAATGTCAAACAGTTATATTACAACAGCCATAGTCAATCCAGAAGGTCATTCTAAAATTATGAGAGAGAATTTGGTATATATTCAATAAAACCCCAGTAATGTACTCCAAGGTAACGCGGATTTGGATAGAAAGCAGATAGTGGTTTTCTGTTCTCTGCAGGGTCAGTGAATGTCAGGTAACACCAGACAGCCCCAATACTTTTCTTGCCTAATTTCATTGATTTGGGCTGATGGACTGGGTGCAGTTAACCAAGTGATTGCTAGAATAACTGCATACCATCCAGGCTTTCCCAGCCAGCCACAGGAGCCAGAATCATCCCTACTGATATCTAAGTCATAGTGGGTAATCACTACAGGTGGTGATAAACCGCAGCTGGAACAGGGATTGGGTGAGAACTGTTATGGCATATCCCAGAAACTTCTCACTGGCTGGCTGTGTCATATCTTTCCAGTCATTTCTTTGACTTGATAATAATGTGACCTCCTTATTTTGTATGAATGAAGATTTTGGAGCCTATTTATTGCATTATGGGTTTGGTTTTACTGTACCAATCAATATTCAAGGCTGAATAAGGAATCTTTTCATAATTGTTTTTATTGTCAAGTAGTACAGGAGAAAATAAAGCATTGAAACTAAATCCCAGAAAAAGCTTTTTTATATTGTGTATGTTTATATGTATTTTTAATCAATGTTTTTTAATTTTACAGTTACTTTCTATGATGTATATATCATTCTACAAGCTTTTATACTGACTACTGCAGTAATTCTTGGTTTGACTGTATATACTCTGCAATCCAAAAGAGATTTCAGCAAATTTGGAGCAGGGTAAGTTATATATTTGTGGCTATCATAGATATATCTTTAATATTATAGGTAGTTATGATAGAAGTGCTGTACTGTTAGCTTTGGATACAGCCTTTTACAGTGAGTAATAGAAGGTCATCTCTTTGAATTTTGAGGCCAGGCCCTAACCTCCCAGAACATATAATGAGATGAGAAGTGGCTTCTAATCCTTTGTTTCCCCTCTATATTGAAAAGGAACGAATGCCAAAAAAAAAAGAAAAAAAAGAAAAAAAAATCAGCTTTCTAGAGAGGCTAGGCTTGTAGGCTTTATGAACAGTATGGAATTTGCCCAAATTGTTTAGCTCTTTGTCTTAACATAAATGTTACCAAGATCATATCTTTGTGGTGAAAGTGAGGTGTTGGAGATGTCTACATGAACCTTAAAAGCTTTTTGATCTATCTGTATTAACCTGTATTTTTCTTCAAACTAATAGGTACATGGAATGATCCTTTTTGTATTAAGATAATGGTACTGTGTTGTCCTTACCTGGTAAGAATGCAGACACTTTTGTAAGCTCAAGAAGGCTTCCTGTTGCCACATAATCACCAACCATTTTGTTTTTTCTTGTTACAACACTAAAAATTTACAAAAGTCTACTCTTGCAAAACTTCCTTTCCTCCCCCCCTTTTTTTTTCTGGTAATCCAGATTACCAGAAATCTCTATTGGGATAAAATATAGTTGGTTAGCCAACACTGATAATTGTGCAAGACACATAAATGGTTTTATTAGAATGGAGCTTGATTTAGGGAGAGGCAACATTTTTTATACGTTTCCTTGTGGAGAGGGATGTTTTGTACATATTTGTGTGGTATATATGAAGATTTACTCTCTTTTTCTTCCCATCCCAATCTCCAATTGCTTGCCTCCTTCCCATCCATTCTACTATAGTCTCTAGAATTCCTGTTCTGATAAAGTTTCCTCTATATTTCAGCCTCTTCGTAATACGTTCTCTCTTATCAGCTGAAACTCGATTCCTCTCTGAGAATACTTTTCTCTAGCCATTTATTCTTCCACACTCTATGTAGCCTTGGGTGGCTGGGTTACTATTGAAAACTACTTCCTTAGTGCTACTTTCATTATTCCTTCAGCGTGGTGAAAATTCATTGCTTTAAGGCTTATGTTTTCTGGTTATATACTTCCTACCTTTCCTCATTACTGACATTGTTTCTCTTTTGGATCAAGTCTCCCTCATTCTTTAAGGACTTTAGCACCAAACTACATGTTAGACCCATCCATCACCTTGGCCTCTTAATATCTCTGGACCTTTTCTACTTCAGCAACCTTCATTTCCCTGCCATGGCCACTGTGGACCTTGTCATCACTAAGGACTGTTCCATTGTTGAAATCTTAATGCCAGCGTCCCACTTTTCTTTCTTCAATCTTCTATCCTTCTAGCTCTCTCATTTCTTTATTCCCATAATACCTATCTACTATGCCTGTTCTTCATCTACTGCTGAAATAAACTGTTTTTCACCTCAGACCTAGGAGTCACATATCTTCTGTTAGTATCCATTAAATTGTGCCAGGCTAACTTCTTCACTTGCAAGTAAGGTAAAATCTCAGATGCTCTACAGTTCTTAATCCTACCTTCCCATACTTCTTGGCACAGAAGCTTTGCAGTTTCTCTAGGGTTTAAGTATGAAAAAGCAAGTCCTGAGTCCCTTTAAATCCTGAAAGATCTATACTATGAGGCGGCAAGATACTTCATCTAATGTAGATATGCTACATGTATCCAGCAAGAGAACTGAGGGCTGGAATCTCACCATGCCCCTCAGTTCACCAAACTGGGTTATTAATATAAATATATATTTAATTTGATTTAATTCTATTGTTATATAACGTATTTTTATGATTTCAGTCCTTTTACAGTTATTGAGGTTTTGTGGTATCTTGGTAAATGTTCTTTGTGCACTAGAAGATGTATATTTTGCTAATATTGGATGAGTGTTTAATAAATGTCAATTAGGTCAAATTGGTTAATAGTACTTACTGTTCAAGTCTTCAGTATGCTTATTAATTTTCTGCCTGCTTATTCTAGCAATTAATATAAAAGTGATGTCAAATTCTCCAACTACAAATGTGAATTAGTATATTTCTCCTGTCAGTTCTATAAGTTTGATTCATGTTATTTGAAGCTCTAGTTTTAGATGCACGAAGATTTAGGATTGTCATAGCCTTTTAATGACCCCTTTATCATTATGAAAGGATTACCCCCAGTAATGTCCTTGCCCTGAAATATGCTTTGTTAATGTAGCTACCCTGGCTTTCTTTTGATTGTTTTAGCGTGGTATATTGTTTTTTTTTCCTTTTATTTTTAGCTTATTTGTGAATTTATTGTTAAAGTAGTTTTCTTGTAGGTAGCATATAGTGAGATCTTGCTTTTTAAAATCCAATCTGACTATTTCTGCTACTAATTGGTATCATTAGACCACTTAAATTTAATGTGATTATTAATATGGTTGGGTTTAAGCCTACCATCTTGCCATTTGTTTTTTCTGTTTGTCTTATCTATTTCTTATTCCTTTTTTCTCTTTTCTTTCCTTCTTTTGGATCGAGTATTTGATTCCATTTATCTCCCTTACTGGTTAATAGCTACAGCTCTTTTAAATAGAGGTTGTTCTAGATTTTACAGTATACATGTTTAAATTATCATTAAGTCTATCAACAAATACTATACCATTTCATATATAGTACACTTAAATCTGTTCTCCCCTTTGTGCTACATGTGCTATAAACCTCATAATACATTGTCATTAATTTTGCTTTGAACATTAAATTATCTTTTTTTTTCTATTATTACTATTTTTTATTATTTATGCCTACAGCACCTGGTCTTCCCAGGTGGTCTCCCATCCAAGTACTAACCAGGCCCAACCCTGCTTAGCTTCCAAGATCAGACATCAGGCTTGTTCAGGGTGGCATGGCCGTAGACCATAGACCGTGGCTCCACTGAGGCGTGAACCCAGCAGTGTGTAAAGCAGATGTGCTAACCGCTACACTATGGAACCATGTTCGATATTATCTTTTTAAGAAATTTAAAATATAGATTAAAAAAGAAAATATAGATGAAGTCTTTTATGTTCATCAACATATTTCTGTTCTACATTTCTTTGTGTAGATCCAAATTTCCATCTATTATTTCCTTCTGCCCAAGGGATTTCCTCTTAACATTTCTTATGGTGCTGGTCTGTTGGTCTCAGCTTTTTTTTTTTTTTTTTGAAAGTTAGTTTTGCTGGGTATAGGAGTCTAGGTTTGGGGTTCTTTTTTTCCTTGCTTTTAGTATTTAAAGATGTCACTCCACTGCATTCTGGCATGTGTAGTTTCTGACAAGAAGTCTGCTGTTTTTCTTTTAAACATTTTTGGCTTTCTTCTTCTAGGAAGCAGCTAAGTTCCTTAGAAATTGTCTGAACCTTTTGAGGCTTGTTTTTAAGTTCTGTTAGGTGGATCCCAAACAGCCTTTGGTTTAAGGCTAATTTGGCCGCACTATTGAGATAGTACCCTTCTGAGGACTACTCAAAGCCCCCATGTCCTTGAAGGTCTTTGCACTCTGGCTGGGGTGAATGTGAACTATTCCTGGCCTTGTGTGAGTTCTGAGGATTGTTTGGCTAGCTTCTCTATGGTGGTTCTTTCCCAGCCTTTGCCACTTCCTCACACGTATGCACTGATCAGTACTCAGCTAAAGATTTGAAGGGAATCCTCTGCATGTCATCAGAGCTCTCCTCTTTGTAACTTTGCCCAGCAAATTCGAGCCACGTTGGCCTCTCTCAACCTGGAATTCTTATCTCCTCATACTCAAGGAGACCACAAGAGTCCACATGGTTTCCTGTCCCTACACTGTGGCCTGGAAACTCTCTCTACCTGGGTTAGTTGTAGAGCTCATCTCCTTTGTTTCCCTTATCTCAGGAATCACTGTCCTGTGCTGCTTTCTGTCTAGTGTCTGAAAATGATTGTTTCTAATATTTTGTCTGGTTTTTATTTAAGGAGGGAGGATAAATTTGGCCTTTGTACTTACTTGGGGCCTAAAGCAGCATTTAGTCAGCTCATAAAATTATAGCAGTGGTAAATTTATGTACATAATTAAGTACTATTATACATCAGAATAAAGTAGAGAGTACTTATATCAATATTTTTGTGTTCTAATTGAAAACTTAAAAAAAAAAATGTTACTCTTAAGGAATTTGTACACCACAAAAACAAATGTTGAATAGATAGCTGTTCTTTCAATTTCCGGGTATTCTACAGTATTCATTGTATGTTTATGAATTCTTATATTTCAATTATTCTTTCACAAATATCAGGATGGATTTACTTCTTCAGGAAATATTTGAATGAGTTTACAAAGTTTTTGTAAGGAACAATATCATTATTTTGTTTTTACAGACTGTTTACTGTTTTGTGGATTTTGTGCTTGTCAGGAATCTTGAAGGTGAGTTGTTTTAGAAAGATAACTTGAAATATAATTCTGGCTATGTCTATATAAATAATCTCAGAAAGCTATAAGAGGTATACTCTTATGATAGGACACT
Organism: Pteropus medius; assembly: GCF_902729225.1. NCBI lineage: Eukaryota > Metazoa > Chordata > Mammalia > Chiroptera > Pteropodidae > Pteropus > Pteropus medius. The sequence goes on along the minus strand of NW_024342474.1, from coordinate 7,577,673 downwards.
TAGTTATAATTATCTGGAACATTTGTGTATGGAATGATAATTATCTTTCAAAAAAGCAAGGCCTTATGTTAATATTATTTATTGAAAAAAAGATGAATGAATAAATGAGTTAAAATACATAGAAGGCCTTATTTGTAATTGCTAACCTCCAATTAGCACATGTAATTCTGAAAAAAAAATCTTTTTGAAATAGTTTATACTTGGAATGCTACTGTTCAAAGTCAAGTGGATAATTTAATAGAGAGAGGGATAGCCATTGATTCATCCATTCCTCCTTTCTTCCTACATAAGCAAGGGTAAACTTGCTTTGCTTTTTTCTGCTTTTAACATTTCTATTTATAGTTATACAGCATTATTACATATGTATGTAGTATATGTAACTTAAGAGCCAGTAACTTTATTATTAATACTTCTCTTAAATATAAACTTGTTACTTTAATCTTTTGCCTACAGTTATTTTTTTATAATGAGACAGTGGAATTGGTCGTGGCTGCTGTAGGAGCCCTTCTTTTCTGTGGATTCATTGTCTATGACATGCACTCACTGATGCATCAGCTGTCACCTGAAGAGTATGTATTAGCTGCCATCAACCTCTACTTGGATATCATCAATCTATTCCTGCACTTGTTACGGTTTTTGGAAGCAGTTAATAAAAAGTGATTAAAAAGAATATATGAATGTGTTCTGGAAAAGTTGCAAAAATCAGACTGGCGAGAAACCAAGCACCTCTCAAGAGTTTTATTATGCTGACGGTCCCAGAGGAACTAGCACTCTGAATATCTGGGCCCAGAGCTCTACTGAAGCATTCCTTATGTAGAACTTATTTGGCATGGGCTGATTGGTTAATTTGTCCTCGGACAGTTACAAAGCATTGGAGTTGCTATGGGTTGCAGGCAGTTATAAAGAGTTACAAAGTGCGGGAGTTGCTAGTGTGCTAGCTGGAAAATTACTGTGTGGCTATCACATAACGCTCTAACAAATAAGCTTTCTGCTTCTGTACCCCACATTTGCACAACCGACCTGTAGGTTGACAGTTAGTAAAAAGAAGAAAAATAGACGTGTGTTCAAACAGGATGAAGAATAAGGATTTAGGGCTTAAAAACTCTGTACCTCTACATTTCGGGGCTGCTTAATTTGGGGTCTGCGTACCCCTGGCAGACCCAGCTGGCTGAATAGGGTGTGTTTCCTATAACTCACTGATTTCTGGTGGTCCGTGTGTCTATCGGGGGCTGGCGACTACAACACTAGGGGGTACAGGCAGTTATATTTGTTGCTTAGAACAAGCAAAAGGGAAGAATAGTCTTTAGTTAATTTCGAGTATGGCCTATGCAGCAAGCATATCTACAGAAGCAGAACAAAGAGCTGATTAGCCTTTTGAGTGAAAATTCCTCTTCAAAAGTAGTTAATACCAAATTAAGAAACTCAGTTTTTCCCTATATGTCTCTTAAAAAAGACACTCCATAGATATCCCTTATCCTATCTCCCGTGGTCGCTTTCAGTGTAAAAACATAGTCTATGATCCAGGAAGAGAGACTTTATGAGACATCAGACCAGCCAGCACCTCGATCTTGGACTTTCGAGCTTCTAGACTGTGGACCTTTTTGGAGCAACTGGGAACTTAGGTTCTTTTGCTTGTTCCTTTCATCTTTGTGTGGAGCTTTGTCTTAAAGTTCCCATCATCTAGGATCTGGACAACATAGGGTCACCATCTGAATCCCTTCCTTGTCTTTACTAAGCGATTATACTATACAGGTCAGGGGTTCCATGGGAGAGGCCCAAGTATAGGGGCCCCACTGGCTGGTATCCTTTGATAGTATGCCTTTGATATGGAGAACCTGTGGCTTCTTGTCAGGTATTCAGTGCTATCCCAGTGCCTCCAGTCCCACAGGCTCCTTTCAGGCCTCTGAGGGGGCAGAAGCAATGTCTAGTTTGACCCTTAAGCCTCATACCTCTATCAGGGATTAAAACTGAAGATCTTCGTGTACTTGCCATAGCACCTACCATAGAGTGCATACTGAAATGTATGAATGAGGGAATGAATTAAGGATTTTTAAATATACCAAGGTCATTTATTCTGTTAGAATTGCTTTTATACAAACTGATGAGGAACTTAGGTTAAAAAAAGTTTTTTGTCAGTAATGCTGTCTGTGACTCAGTTTTTTTAAAGCATTAGTAATAGTGAATTATGGCCTATATATAACACCAAGACATTTTCATAAGTTCTTTTCCTCTTTTCTTGTGCCAAGTATCCATTCAAAAGCCTTGGCCTAGTATAGTAAGCAAGATGCAGTCAATTTGGACAAGTGAAAGTGAGCCTTCTCTAATTTAAAATGCAATGTGAACATGTATTTTGAGGAGAGGTGCCTAGATTTTATATGGTTAACTTGTAAGACAGAAATTTACTTGCTCTATAAGAATTTAATCTATTAAAGAAAGCAAGTCTAAGGAATGCTTTTTTTATATACCTAATGTTAGCTTTTTCCAGCTTCTGTAAAAACTTGGTATGTTCTGAGTTTAGTAATTTCCATATAATGCAGCATTTCTTAAAAGACATACACTTAAAGAAAAAAGGTACCCGCAAATTGTTCCAGAAAGAACTCTCCTTTACTAGCAACAAGGCAGGAATTTACTAGGCCATCATTACAGACAATTCATTTCTTGTGTTTTGGTATAAGTTGCCTCTAAAAAAATACCACTGACAAATAGTACTGTGCTTTGAAATTATAATGTAAAAATGACACAAACTACCATGTGTTTAGCTCATACTACCTACCTGGGATCAATTTTGTATTACCTTCATTCTATGGACAAGAAAGTCCAGGCTTTGAGACTTCCTAATATCACTCACAAGAAAGTGTTGGAACCAAAAATACAACACAGATGTATGGTTCCAAAGCCTCTGCTATTAGGAGCATATGTAAAATAATAAAAAGTACTGTTGTGACCAATGTGATATTCACCTAAAACAGCTGTCCTAGGCTTAGCATTGTGTATGGCACAGATTAAGTAATTAACCAGGTAAACATTGGTTGAACTGAATTAGTTTGATCATTTTATCCTTTGAACTTGTCTTTGGGATGGGAAAGGCTTGTCTGGGGTAAGAGCTCTGAGGTATTACTTACATTCAGTAAGTTGCACATACTTTATTAAAGTGTACAATTTAATAAGTTTTGACAGATGTGTACATCTGTGAGACCATCACCTGGGATGGGAAAACTTAAGGGCTGCAAATAAAGATGATCTCAATTCGGCCATAAGATGATTCAGTCAAAGGAAATCCATTAGTACTGCGTGAAAGTGAGAGCTAAAGGTCGGCTCCGAGCTCCTTACCTGATAGGGTCCCTGCCAGGTTCACTCCTGGGTTAAAATCTAAGGGCTACTCCGGCCGCGCTCGGGAAGCAGGCCTAGCTGGCGCCCCAACCTCGACCGGGATTTTCTTCCGCCTTCTCCAAACCCAACTTCGGAACCTGTCTGGAGGAGCCAAGCTCCAAGGTCCGCACTCACACCCAAGGCAGGAAGCGCGTCACCGCCCAACTCCAGAAGACCCAGCCTCTCGAGGGTTTCCGTGACATTTTTGGCTCCCGGCGTGCAAAGCGCGCCTCCCGGGGAGGCGGAGTAGTAGAGAGGGCTGCCGGGAAGGCGGAAGTGCGAGAATTTCCGGTCGCCGTGAGTGTTCGGACTGAGAGTGTGTGATCTTTTTCAGGTGAGTTTGGTACTTCTTGTGTTCGGTAAAGCCTAGGACTTCGGGCTCAATTCTGCTTCTCGTAGACAGTTTTGTCTCAAGCCTTATCCTTTTCTTGGCAAGGTTAAGCCCGGCCCAGAGACGAAAGCGTCCCTCAGGAGCGAGGGTGTCTCATGGTCTTAGTGGCGGCTTTCGGGCTTCTTGGTGCTCTGTGGGAATTGGAATCCTTTGTCGTTCGGACTCTCTCAGGTTAACCTCGGCCTTCACGGTTGTTTACTGCACTCCTTCTGTCCCCGCCGCTTGCAGAGCTTGAGTTGTTGCAAACGGAACGGAGTAAGTTTGTGATTGCTGGCCTCCCCTAAAATATCACTCCACTAGTCATTGATTCAACAAATTTTTATTTAACCTTTACTATGTGCAAAGAGCTGTGTATTGGGAGATCTAACGGTGAACAAGACCTGTTTAAGCCCCGGCCATGTGGAGGTCACAGTCCACTGGGGATGACAGAAAATAAATAATTTCAGACTGCAACATGTATTAAAAGGAATGAAAAGGATAATACGATGGAGAAAAAGAAGAGGGGTTCTTACAAGGTCAGAGAAGACCTTTTGGAGATACTGAAGTAAAGGAGCGAGCCCTGAGAAGAGCAGTTCTCAGACATAGGAAAGCAAATGTAAAGATATTAAAGTGAACATAGTTTGGACTCCCCCCCTCCCCAGTCGTGTCTTAGTGATTTATATATTAGTTATTTATATAACTGCTTTATTCATGTGTAACTAATACAACAAACTACACGTGTTTAAAATGTGTAATATAAGCTTTGACATGTGTATACAAACAAATCCACCAGCACGATCAAGATGGTATTATAAATCGCTCCCAAAAGTTTCCTCTTAAACTCTTTACGATCTCTGTAATCCCTTCTTTCCCACACCTCATCACATCCCCACATTTGTCCCTACGATGTCATTGATTGGACTGTTTTCAGATGTAGTTGGCACTTGGAGGTGAGGTGGAGGGTGAGATGAGAGTCGAGGAGGGATCAGGTCACAACCTTGTAGATCTCAAATATAGGAGGTGGGAAGTCATTAAAGAATTACAAAAAAGGCAGTCATGTGCAGAGTTTTTAAAAGTTCATAGTAGCCACCTTGTGGAGGACTTGGGGCTGGAACTAAGGGCTGGAGAGAAAGCAAGAGTGGAAATAGACAAGTTTAAAATAGCGAGATTGACTTGTGGATAATGAAGACGGGTGGGTGTCTTTTAGGATTGAGAGAAATCAAGAATAAAATATTTATAAAAGCATTTTGTAATTTGTTGGTTATTGCATAAATGTAAGGTGATAATGCTCTTTGCATTTTGGGGGACATTAAATTTCTGCATCTTGTATGGAAACTCCAGAAACTTTCCGAATTGGCTTCACTTACAGTTTGCCAGTGACCACTGGGAGTTTGATTTGGCGTTTTTAATTACTTAACAGCCGTTTATGCCATGTCGATCCTCACACGAGTTGCACATGAAGCTATCATATCATGAACATAGAGGGGAGTTTTACCTTCCATTTGTTCATGTTTTGTAGTGATACCTTCCGATCTGGTTTTCCAAGCATTTGCCCCCCTCCCTTTTTTTTTTTTTTTTTTCAGTAAACATTTGGTTTTGAATATCTTTGTTAACTTTTCAGATAAAATATGGCTAAAAGCTTGCGGAGTAAGTGGAAAAGGAAGATGCGTGCTGAAAAGAGAAAAAAGAATGCCCCAAAGGAGCTTAGCAGACTTAAAAGTATTCTTAAAGTAGATAGTGATGTTTTAATGAAAGATGTTCAAGAGATAGCAACTGTGGTGGTTCCCAGGCATTGTGAAGAGAAAACCCAATGCATGGTGAAAGATGAAAAAGGTAAGTTTATGTGCTTCGTTTAAAGAAAAAAATTATATCTGCTTCCTTTTGGGACTCTTCTCCCCATTTTGACTGTCTTTCGGTCATTTCCATACATGCTTCTCTACAAACCTCCTGCCATGCCCACATTATTCTTTGGAAGTTTATAGTGCAAATAGAGATTCTATGCTAAACTATTTTAAAACCAGGTCATGTGAATAGGCAGTTTGGGGATATTCAGAGTGGGCCTCTGATGCCTATACAATAGCCTAAGTGTCTCAGAAATAGACAGTACAATAGAAGTAGATAAACCTGTACACACCTTCATTGGAAGGTACATAATTCAGTCAAGGACTAGGCAGGATAAAAGCAATCTTTCTTCATTTTACCCTTTGCAAGATATAGTTCCCATTCTAAGAGTCCTACACCCTTATCCTGAAATTCAGAGTTTCCTTGTATTTGATCTTGATAGATTCTAGGGACCTCTATGTCTTAGTCATAGTCTAAAGTTAGAGGCTATATATAATGCTAGTTTCAGTATGGGAAAAGACTTATTGGTTTTCACATCCCTAATACACCACTTTGACAACAAACTAAATTAAGCACTCACAGTACCTAGGCTCTTAAAATAGAAGTATATTTATGTGGTGTCTAGTGGTCAAGGAAGAGAGCAGCATTCCTCAACCTTCCAATCCAAGAAGTTTCCCATTCCTCAAAATGATCATTTCTTATCTTCTCTTCCCATTCCACCCCACTCCCACCCCCTATGAATGAAAATTACAAGAAGCTTTACACTTCACCGTCTTTGAAAAATTGTGGCAATCTATAGAAAAACCCTTATCTTCCCACTATCCAAGTCTATAAGAATTTGAATATATAGTCTGTTTTCCCTCTTGTTAATGATCTCAAAGCCCAGTTTCTTCATGTGTATTCTGAATATTTTTCATTCTCAAGGACTACTCATGCATCTTACTCATCAGTCTGTCTTCTCTGCTGGGTCATTCACAGCAGCATGAATGTGTTCTGGGATGTGTCATCTCAAAAAAAAAAAAGAAAAATCTTTCCCTTGATCTTACATTTCTCCCAATCTGTCACTTTATTTCAGCTCTCCTTGCAACTTCTTAACACTTGCTGTCTCTTTCCTCACATGCTCACTACTTGCGCCCATTTACTCTTTCGTTATTGAGGTAAAATTCACATAACATGAAGTTTGCCATTTTAAAGTGTACAATTCAGTAGCATTTAGTACATTGATGATGATGTCCAACCATCGCCTCTATTTCCAAAACAATTTCATTACCCTAAAGGGAAACCTCATACTCATGAAGCAGTCTCTCCCTCATCACCCTCTCCCTAGCCTCTGGCAACCACTAATGTGCTTTCTGCCTTTTTGAATTTACCTATTCTGGATATTTCATATAAGTGGAATCATATATATGAACTTTCGTGTCTGACTTTTTTCACATAGTGTAATGTTTTTGAGGTTCGTCTACGTACAAGTTTGTATCAGTACTTCCTTTTTAAAGCTTAATAATAGCTCATTTTATGTATGTACCACATTTTGTTTATCCACTCATTCATTGGTTGATGGACATTTGAATTGCTTTGACCTTCTGGTTATTTTGAATAGTGCCGCTGTGAACATTTGTGTATGAGATTTTGTTTTCAGTTATTTTGGGTATATATGAGTGGAATTTCTGGGTCATGTAATAAATCTGTTTACTGTTTACTGTTTTCTGCATTAGTCACACCATTTTACATTCTTCCCAGCAATGTGCAAGGATTCCAATTCTTTCCCATACTCATTAGTACTTGTTATTTCCTATTTTTAAAATTATTACCCCATCCTAGTGGGTGCGAAGTGGTGTTTCATTATTGTTGAGCATATGGCTTGTTGGCCATTTATATATTATCTTTGCAGATAGATCTATTCAAGTCCTTTGTCCCCTTTTAATTGGATTGTCTTTTTGTTGCTGAGTACGAGGTTTTTTTTTTTTAATTTCAGAACTAATTTTATTGCAGTGAGTTAAAACATTTTTAATGTATACAATCTCAAGGTCATATACTCTGGAGACTAGAAACCCATTTACTTTTAAGTCTCGGATTTATCCTCTAATTTTCTTTTCTCTCCTGTCTTCTGTTTCTTTTATTATATTTTCTGATTTCCTCAACTTTATCTCCTAGTTCTTGTGTTGAGTTTAGTTTTGCTTTATATTTTTAATTTCCAAAATTTTTTCTTATAGTATTCCTTTATTGTAGGCCGTGGTTCTTAATGGATACATACTTTCCGTGATATCACTGCTAGTATTCATTACAGTTTCTTTTAGAAATTTTGATCTGCTCTGCATTGCCTACTTTGCGCTTGGGTTATCGTCCTCCCTCCCATTCCTTTTATTTTTGTTTGTTTTGGTCCCTCTCTTTCATGTTAGAGACTTCTCCAATGTCTGAAGATCAGTAGTTATTTAAAAGTGAGGCATGAAAATGATGGTTGGAAGCTTGGGTGGGCAGGGAGCAAGGTGTGGAGGAAGGCTTATCAGCTGTTGGACTTGCAGAATGATTGGATTGGTCCTTGGAGATTTTATTGTGGGACATCTCTTATCTCAGAACCTGCTGGTGTTTTTTTTCTCTTCTGTCATTCTCAGAGAGGAATTCTCTCATCTCCAACCTAGGGGAATGTCTGACTGTCCTCATTTTTGATGTATTTCAGGAGCTAAATGAGGATGGAACTGATGGTGCTGGAGTCTTCCCATTTAGTAATCTACTGGTTTTTATTATGCGTCCTCATTTCTGCCCTCAAGTTCATGTTTCCCCATATTTCTACTTCTTCAGCCCAATTTCTCAAGCCACAAATCTAGTAGTTATCTTTTTTCCCCCCTAGTAGTTATCCTTGATCCCTCTTTTCTTTATCTCTCACATCTAAACCATTAAGATATCTTGAGTATCTACAAAATACATCAATAATTTATCCATTTTTCTCCTGCTTTTTATGCTTTCACTTTAAATGACCATTGGCTCTTTTTGAACCAAGGTAGTAGCCTTTTTATTTCTTCAGCTCTTGTTACCTTCCGATTCATTTCTAATCTATCAACCTGTATTATATCTTTAGAACATAAATTAAATTACATCATTTTCCTGCTTAAAGCACCTCATTGTCTTTCCATGTGCTTACCAGAGTCTACCAGGTCCTATTAATCTGGTTCTGGCACCTCTCTTTAAAATGTTATTTACCATACACTAAAGTTTGCTTTATTATTCACCCCTCAACACAGCATTATAAATACTCCATGAGAGCAAAGAGCTCATTTGGACCACTATATTCCCAGAACTTAAAATAGCCCTAAAATGGTAATTCAGCAACTAGTTATTGAATGGCTAGTATATGCCAGGCACTATTTTAGCTACTGTGGAAACAATGATGAGTATCAGAGACATGGCCTCCATCTGAATGCGATTTACATTGTATTGGAGGAGACAGAAAGTACACCAGATAAATGTATTAATAAAATGTCAGGTAGTAGAGATCATGGAAGAAGACCTTGTATACCCTGATAAGTTCCCAGGGAGGGACATTCTGGGCATGTCCTTCACAATCGATAAGGTTGGTGATAGATGTACCACAGCATGGTTGCGCTGAACTTCCTGCCAAGTCTCCTGTTAGTAGACCTGGATCTCTGTATTATCTGGATAGAAAAGTGGGGTAGCCATAGGGTACATCCAGTTCTTTCTTCTCTGTTGTCTGCCCATCTCTGTCATCACAAGCCTGCTGCTTAACTTCTACACCTCTTGCAAGTTCACTTTGTTAGAAGTGGCTGGTCATCCCTAATCAGCTTCTAAGGCTTGTCCATTAGATGTGTGAATATACCTCTTATTGGCTCAGCTATCTTATTTAGCTCAAGAAAACACAGTCTGAGAAATGTTCTTGTAACTCACATTTGCTCAGAACCATACACTTAACCCCTAATGCAGTAACTCAAAGCCATACATCCTAAATGTTTCCTGTTTAACTTTTGCTATTCCAAAGAAGGACAATCATGACAACATTCTTTAGAAAGTTTCTTAGTGATTAAATAGATAATGTCTCTAGTTCTCACAAATGTCTTTCATGGTTATAGGAACAAATGGCAGCACATGTGGGATTCCATTGAATGTATTATAAGGGATTTTCAGAGTATTAGAGCAATCTGCAAATAAGGAATTTTTTTTTTCTTTTGTAGTTTCAGACCATTTTCAGTTCTGATGTTCTTATTACATTAATATGCTTTTTCACAGGGTTATCATTTGTGAGTATTAATAGTTTTTTCCATTTTTTATTCAGATGACATGAAAATGGAGACTGATATTAAGAGAAACAAAAAGAGTCTTCTAGACCAGCATGGACAGTACCCCGTATGGATGAATCAGAGGCAAAGGAAAAGGCTGAAGGCAAAGCGAGAGAAAGGGAAGGGGAAGAACAAAGCAAAAGCAGTGAAGGCAGCAAAGGGTTTGGCCTGGTAGACTCTTAAAAACTTGAAAAATGCCACATGGGACAGATCTTTGATTAGAATGTATACACTGATTTCAGCTTCCACTAAATGAAAACTTTGTTTTCATATTTCAGTTTGGCCTTTTTCTTCAATTCAAACCCAACATAACTCCTCAAATTTATTTTGGGAACTTGAATAAAATATTTTCTTCCATGAATGAAAGCTATACTGATATTTTAATTGGATGTTATCCAATATGCAAGGATTATCAGACATCAAAATTCTATCAGATGTTAATGTGATTGGTCTTCATAAAGAGACATTATATTGTCAAATTCAAACTAACTCAGATTTAAAGAAAACTTATGTTATTTTAAAATATAAGATCAGTGGATCTTATAAGCTGCATGTTTGGAATTTCAAATTTGTATAAATAGAATAAAAGGTACTTTGTCTAGATCTTGAACATCTTTTCTTTCATATATCCTTAAGATTTTCTAGTAGTAGAGAAGACCATATTCTTTTAAATTTTTAGGTAGAATATTAATATGTACAAATTTATACGCTCCATTTTAAGGAGGTTAGAACATCATGGGAACTGGGTAAATGTCAGTTTTTATATTATGTAGCTAATGCAACATTTCACAGAGTAAGATCCTCAATCAATTTTTTTTAGGCGCATGGTGAAAACACATTTTGTGGTCGCCTCAATTTGGAGGATGCTACAGACTTGAAGATTCACAAAAAGTATTAGCTTAGTATAGTTTTATAGAGATCAAGCAATAAAGAAACCTCTTCAACTTTGACTCTGAAACTAGTGTTCTGAGGAATAGACTATACTGTTGGAAATGCTGAGATAGTGAAAGGATTTTTGTTAAATCTGTCTTGCTACGGTTTACTAATTTCACTCTTATGTTTACTTTTAAGTAATTTAAATTTAGTGTTCACTCTGAAATTTCACTGTAATTATATTAGCCATCATATGTTCACTGAACAACAAACATTTATTGAGTGTCTACTGTATGCCAGGGACTTTTCCAGGTACTAGGAACACAGAACAAGTCAAGCTGTCAGCCCTTATGGGCGTCTATTAAAACGAGGCTGTTAACTTCAGGGGAAAACCAAGTTAAAACTGAGATCTATTAGAATAAGGTCACTTAGTTATCAGGACACAAGTTTTGTGCCAGGCACACTGCTAGTCTGGAACATAGAGATAAATAGGACATGACCTAAATCTTTTAGGAGTTTTGAATCTATAAAACTTAATGCCAGTAAAATCTTTAAATTATTTTACGTAAGCCTTTTTTCAATTTACTTGGTGGTTAGTTAACTGAAAAGTTAGTGGTTAATTTGTGTATGTGTGTGTGAGCAGTCATCTGATTTTTAAAAAGATACAACAAATTTTAAAATGTTACAAAAATATTTTTAAAATATCAAAAAGTAACCATACTCACCTCATGATAGAGAAAATGGGTGAATAGAATAATAATTCATGCTGTACCACGTTTAATAAACTGGCCACAGAAAGTCGGTTGAAGGAAAGCAGAGGAACTTTAACTTTGTCTTTTAGGAATTAGAACCAAGGGGCTACATTATCATCTGGCATCCACTCAGTGTTGTACCTATGGTTAGAAATGTGTATTATGGGAACTCCAGGATCTTCCTGATTCTTCCTTTGAGGTCCTGGTCAATGGTGGCCACAGTATAACACTTAATGCTGAGTTACTGTCAGTACTAAGCAGTCATCTGCATAGGATCCTTTGTGCATGGTAATCATTCAAATCTTGGATCCTTGGTGATCATTAGAACCACTCGATACTTCTGCCCCATTACACAACACAGTTATACGAGGAATACACTTGGCATAGACAGTCCATTGTTGACTGCACTAAGTCCAGTTTGGCTTTAATAGAAAGTTGTTAAAATTGGTATCAACCAGGATGTGGTAAGGTAGGCCGAGCTGTGTGTCATATTGGGAAAATAAGCAAGAAGAGTGTTGGGGGACTTCTCTTTCCTTGAGAGTACTGGGATCTTTTCTTTGTTTTTAGGTTTTAATCTATCCTTTAAAGTTCTGATCTCTGAGACTAAGCATTTGCTTCATGTTCTCATACATTCTTGTTTTCTTTTGCTTTCCCATGTTCATGTTGCATTCTTGTTTCTTTTAGTGGCTAATTTTTAAATACTTAAAATAAGTTTTCTCAAAGAAGCTAATAAAAGATATGAGTTGGAAAATAAATGTTATCCATGGCCCTTTTTGCCTTTTGGTGGTGTTATGAACAAATACTTTATCAGGAAAAGTAAATATATAAATGTTTATTCACGAAATAAGTTGCTCACCTTGTCCAATTAAGGCACTGACAATATCAGCCTAAATATACTAGCCAAATTTGTTACCTTTTTTTTTTCTTTAAATAGGTATTGTCTACACCAGTGATGTTATACACTTGATGTTTATTTAAATTTTGGCAGCATCGTCAGGTATTTTTTAGCTGGATTTTCTTTAAGTTGAGGTCGGAGACCAATGCCAGGAGTATGTTCATATTTTCTGTTGCTGGTAACCTCTAATTTGACTCCAGTGGTAGTAGCTTTGAGCTTTCATTTAGGGCCTCCCAATGATTATTGGTATATTCACTTAAGTTGGTTCGGTCAGGATTTAACTTAAAAAAATAAAAATCAAAACACTGCTGTCAAAAAACTTACTTGGGAAACATGTTCTCAAGTGTCCTATGGCTTCTGGAAAAGTGGCTTGAAGAGAGATTGTCTTGCACTAGGTTGTGATTGGGTCCTCTAAGTCTCTCAGTTTGTGTACTGCACTGCAAGCAAGGTTCTTCCCATCTCCAAATTTTGGTGGGAAATTTAGACTGGCATTCCAAAATGAACGCAGGGGTATGATTACTTTTTGTTGCTCTATTCCTAGAGATTATAAATTAAAAAGTATAGCAGAGTCCTTTAAATGAATAACTTATTTTAAAAAATTCCGTCATCCTTGTTAGATTGATGTTTTCCAGGGAATTGATGTAAAACCACCAGGTGGAGCTAAAGCTAATCCCCGAAACATTTTTGGAATTAAGTTGAGAGAGCTGAATCTCATTAAGAAGTGAATGTAACATTTCATTTTTTTAAGAAATTAAATTTAAAATTAAAACATTTAAAGTTAATCAAAAATTGCTTTCATTTATTGGTTGCTTTGTATGTCAGGCCTTGGTCTAAATTATTTAATCCTAACTCTTCAAAGTATTAACTCATTCAAATCCTATGAGTTTGGTACTAATTATCTCTATTACACAGGAGGAAACTGAGGCATGCAGGCCATATAACTAAAACTGGGAGAGCCAAGATTCAAATTCAGACAGGCTCCAGAGCCTGTAGTCTTACCATGCCACTCTGCCTCTAAAGGATGTGCAAACTTGCTAAGAGATGCAGGCTCAGGATCAGATAAAGAGCAGCTTTCAGTAGAGAAATGATTCTCAAATCTCTGGGCCTACACCAGACTAGAGTCCTCTAGGTAGCACTCCCTTGGAATGGGCTGATCCAATCCCAAAGGTGTGGCCCAAGATCAGTGCTGCCCAAGCTACTAATCAGAGAAGAAATGTGAACTGCAGTTGAAGCATCAAGTAAGTAGTGGTTTTGACCCATCTTTTTTTTAATGTCACATTGATGTAAGTACATTTTCCCCCACTAGTTCACATGCTGTCTAGAACAAATATGTAGCAATATATATTTGCTTATTAGAAAATTTGGATATTTTCAAAATTTGAATCTATACACCTTGGATATGATTTGTAGGATACAGAGAAGAAAAAAATAACAGTTACGAATGATTTAAATATCTGGAATGGACTGAGTAATGATGGTGAGGGATAGTGGTGTGTGGTTTAGACTAATGAAGTGCTAGCCACAAAATAATATAAATGGGAGAAATCTAAAGAGACTTCAAGGAATTCCCAAATTTATAAATATTACAGTTGAGATGCAGAGGTTGGACCATTGACTAAGCTTACCAGCTAAGTGACTAACTTCTGATGGACCCTGGCAGAGTGATTCAGATTCATGTTAGCACAAAATAGAATTCTTTTTCCTTATATTTGCCAGCATATAAAAACACTGTGTGGCAGACATACCAGTTTTACAAAGTGATGTTGCAGGGGTGGAGAGCGGGGAGCTGTTAAATACTCATGCTTAAGGTCAGGTTTGTGCCTGCTTACAAAACAAACAAAAACCCCTAAATTTTACATAGTTGAATACCCAGTGTCTTCACCCATTTTAGAGCAGGAGAAAAATACAATGTAATGTCAAATAAGACTCAATTGGCAGAATAATAGTGATAACAACTAATGCTGTGGGATCAATACTCATCTCTCTATTTTCAGACGAGGAAACAGTTTTGAAGAGGTAAGTAAATTTGTCCAAAATCATATTAACTGTTCAATAGTAAGCATAGCTGTTCCAGAGTATAGAATGAATGCTTCTTATGGGAAGCTTCAGAGAGAGACTTTGATTCAATCTAAAGAATAACCTAACCAGGATGTTGGAAGCACTACCCTGTTAAGCTAAGACTGGACAGCCTCTTGGTTGGAATGTAGTAGAACAGATTTAAACATTGTACAGTGGTCCCCTTTTTCCACAGGGGATACAATTCAAGACCTCCGGTGGATGCTTGAAAGTAGATAGGCCGAACCCTAGATACACTGTTTTTTCCTGCATCCATACCTATGATAAGTTTAATTTATAAAATAGGCAAAGAGATTAATAATAAAATAGAACCATTAAACAATACATGTGACTCTTAAACAACATGGGTTTGAACTGCGAAGGTCCACTTAATACAGACTTTTTTCAATAAATACACAGCCCTTCTTATCCCTGGGTTTCATATCTGCAGATTGAACCAACCACGGATCAAAAGCAGTATTTTCTGATCCTCAGTTGGGGATTCAAGGATGCAGGGGGCCAACTGTATGCATTCTTCTACACCTGTTTATATAAGGGACTTAAGCATCCACAGATTTTTGGTATCGAGGGATGTCCTGGAACCAGTCCTCTTCAGATACCAAAGTACAACTGTAGTTATGTTTTGGGGAGTCAAAAGTTATACGTGGATTTTCAACTGCCTGAGGTGTGGTGGTCAGCATCCTTAACTTCCGCATTGTTCAAGGGTCAAGTGTATGCTCTAATAAAAGTTATGTGTGTGTGGTCTCTCTCAAAATAACCTTATTGTACCGTTGTCCAGTGCGGATGTGCTGGACAAAGAGAAGTTCATGTTCCAGGCGGGATGGAGCAGGACAGTTGGAGTTTTCATGATACTACTCAGAATGAATTGTTTATTTCATTTTTCATTTAATATTTTCGAACCGCAGTTGACTGCGGGTAATGGAAGAAAGTGAAACGTCGAATAAGGGAGGACTACTGTACTTGGGCTTGGGATTGAAAGCTACTAAAGTCTTTTCCAGCCAAGAAATGCCTTGCAGGAAGTTGTCATGTCTGACATGTATTGTGCTTGTTTTGCTCTATATATTCTTTTGGCACTACATGATTGCAGACTTAAGTATCTTTTCGGTGGAAATAATAAAATCTGAAATCTCCTTAAATTTGTTAATATTAAGTCTGGTATTCATTCCACTAAGTTCCACTTTAAAGTATGGAAAAACGTTATAAACATCTGCTTTAAACAATGAATGGAGTAAAGGCCTCTGCATTTTAATTTAAAGAATGGCATAGTTTTATAATACATTAAGTTTATAATATGCAGAATGTATTTAATTTCCTAAAGCGATGACTTATCTTGGCATTATGCTATCTTATGAAACACTTTCTCACTCTCACATTGTGTCTTTATAGTTTTCAATATCAGCAAAACCTTTAAATAGTCTTAGTTGGGTGTTGTGTGCCATTATACAGTAACTGCTAGTACATATGGTATTTCTGATCCATGTAATAAAGTACATTTGTCATGTATCTCGTGATCTGCATACCTTTCAGCTGTTACTTCATAAATCTGTTCCATCGGAGAACTGCTTTGTGCAGCAATGGTTGAAGCTGCTTTTAATAAACTAATATTTTGTGTTTCATATATAATCAACAGGGAGTATTATAGACTTGTGCCTCTGTGGAGAAACATTCCACTAAACTTCTTTTCTCTTGACAATAATGGAAAAAAAATAGCTTGGGAAAAACACAGATGTTCGAGAACATATGTTGTTTGTTCCTAAAAGTCAGCTGAAGATCTTTTGTATCGCTCTAGGTTTTTGGTTTTTTTTTTCAATGCTTTAGAGAAGAAACAGTTTCAGATATGTGATGGGGAGAAGACAGTTACAAATTTCATTGAGAGACCAACATTGAGTGCTATTTGTCAAAATTCTAAAATGCTTCACCTTGTTCACAAAGGGGTGATATTCTTGAGCTGAGCTGTGGGCAGTTGGCCAAAGACTGGCCATTCCCACATGCTTCTCTACTCAGACATAAGCATTTTGCTCTTGTTTTAGTTTTTCTTCTGTCCCAAACTTCAAACTAACAGTGTCTTCCAAAAAAAAGCACAGGTATTTAATAATTCGGGTAATCCCTTGAGTAATTGCACAGTGGCTATTTTTCTTCAGCTGTAGAAATTTGCTCCATGAGTCAGTTCTCCACAGACTAGGCAATTGGTTATTGATAACTGTATAGGATATTCTTGGAAAATGCTTAAGAAAAGGAAGCTATATGCCTAAGATGAAGTTGGTATGGATGTCCTTTATAAGTCTATGAATCTTTAAGAAGAGTTACCATAAAGGGAATGGGAACCAGCTGTTCAAATCTCCACTGAGGAAATGGGTTTTAACTGTAGCAGAAGGGATTTGAGTTAAATGTAAAGAAGAGCTTTCTTGAATGTGAGTGTTATTTAAAGCCAGGTATGGATTGAAAAGAAGCTGCTGAATTGTCTCTGGAAGAGAGAGAGAGAGAGTGCTAGAGAAAGAAATGGACATGGGCAGAGACTGGGAGGTCCCCACTTATTTGAGATGGCTTAAATGTAATTCCACTTAATGGTTATGAGTCCTTCATTCTCTTTCCTCACACATCTCAGGTTAGAGGTTTAAAAGGTCAGAACTGAAGAGTATACTTTAGTTATGAGAGCTAAAGCGCCAGAGGACCTCTAGGTCTGGAGGTCCTTTTGATGTAATTCTTAATTGAAAGGAAATGCTAAGGTGTGACCAGTGGATGAGGAAATTGACCCGTGGTTAATTTTCCACTCTCGTCATTAAAGACCAGTGTACACACTGAGCTCATCGTGTCAGGGAGGAATTTGACATTGAGCAATTTCTGGAATGGCAAGCAGTAGGCTGAGACCGCTTAGACGTAGGTTTGAAGGGCTGGGGAATGGGTATGGCCATGTCACTGCTGGGCATGTGCCAACTATATATTTTGACCAGGAAATCGCCTGTAAGACTAAAGAGTTGTGGGTCAAATGTGGCACTTTAAATTCCAGAGAGCATAGACTGAAAATTGACCCTTTCTTTTTTCTTCCCTCCTGGCTGTCACCACCCTGCTCTGGGCCCCATTTGGTATACTCTTTTGCATGTCTCTTTTCTCTGCATCTTTTAAAATCTTTTTCTTTCAGTTGGCTTTTCTTGCATATTATTTTTTGTAAGTTTTTGTTTTAATAAAAAAGCTGTGAGTCAAACACTTTTAATTTACTTCTTAGGGGAAAAAAAAGCCCTGTACATTTAGTTATAAGTGCTTTTTATTTATAAATGACTCCCAGCGTTTTCTTTGTAGTCTAGTGACAATAGTAGAAACAGGTTTCCTGTTTCTATGCAGTTTCTCTTCATCACTTTGTCTTCTTTCTTCCTTTGCATTCCTCCTCCCACCACCAACACATACATACATACAAGCCTCTTCTGTGTGTGTATTACTTTAATTTCCTACTTGATCCCAAAGCATTACCTTTCTTTCATTCTCTACCTCCCCACTTGGCTCTTCCCCTTTCATCTCAGTCTTTCCACTCATTATGTTTTTCTTCCTCTTCCTTTTCACTTTCATTTCCTAACTAGATGCATGAATAGAAAATGTGCTCTATAACAGGGGCAGGCAGAAGGGCTGACCATGTGTTTTTGTAAATAAAGTTTTATTGGAACAGAGCCACGCCCACTTGTTTATGTATTGTCTACAGATTTGCGCTACAAAGGCAGAGTTGAGTGGTTGTGACAGACCATTCTTTGGACTGTAAAACTTAAAATATTTACTATCTGGCCTTTTAAGAAAAAGTTTGCTGCTTCCTGCTTTAAATATTTTCTGTGTTTATTAAATGAACCTTTTGTTCTTTATTTGGAAATTCAGGTAAGTTGGATCTGTTTTATGTCTCTCATCCCTGGTTAATGAAATTAGGTTTTATTTTATATCTGCAGGTCCCTCTAAATTTCTTTTTTTTTCTTTCTTTCTAAATTTCTTTCTTGAAGGCAGTCGTGTCCAAAAGAAGAAAGGCAATCAAACCCACCCTCATTAATTATCAAAGCAAGGCAGGTAACACCAGAGGGTTGTCGTGCACGCGCGCGCGCGTGTGTGTGTGTGTGTGTGTGTGTATGTTCAGATGGATTCTCTATCTTCCACCTGTGACTGGGCTGCTTTTAGTTTTTGGACAAAAAAATCATTTCATTATAAAGCTTTTCAAAAATCTCATAGCTAACTTTTTCTTTAAGTCTTTGAACCAGTTTTGCATATGTTAGATGCTGAAGAAAGACCTCTGTTTTAATTTAATATGGCACCTAGAATACTGACACATATGAAAGCATTCCAATTTAGTTTAATTTGGTGGGTGGTCTAGCTGAAAATGTTTTACTCAAATACACTTACAGGTTGGTTTCATTAACATGAAATTAATACAGACTAAAATAGTTATAGGATTTAAGGCTGAACAGTTTAGAGATCACCTACATTAACCCTGTACTTTTTTAACAGATGAGGAAACTGAGGTCCCAATTTTCCCAAGATATTAGAAGTTCATGACAGAGTCCAGGAGCCCAGGTCTCTACTTTCAGACAAATCTTTCTCGAAATCATAATGCGGTGACAACTAGTCACATAAACGATAACATTCTGACTAATGTCAAGATTAATTCTATTCTCTTCCTTTCTATAAAAAGAGGGGCTGTTAAATGAAACTATGGTGTGTGACTAGTGGTCTTTTCTGCAGTTCTATTTATGCTGTGGTTAATAACCAAAACTTTTCTATTAGTGCTGTGCCTCTTTGTTAGAGGCAGTATAATATCTTTTAGTTAAAACAAAACAACAAACCCCTTTTTCCTGTGCCCTCCATAAAAGACTGGATTGGTGGTTTTGTCTTTACTCTCTTCTCTCTCTTTTTTTTTTTTCTATCTTTTTTTAACCCTCTTCTAATTCACCCTGTGTAGTTGTCAATTTCTTTTTCTTTTTGTAACTTTTATTTTTTTTTGTAAAAATAACACATGTATTTTGTAGAAAAATTAGAAAACCCAGGAAAGTCTAAATGAAATACAATCATTCATAATCCAACCCAGAGAATATGTATATGTATGTATATTTCTATAATTGTCTTAACACTGTATAATTTTATATCCTGCTTTCTTAATTTTGTATCATGAGAATTTTTCCTATGCCACTGAAAATTCTTTAAAAGTGTCGTTTGATAAGTTCCCTCTTATTCTGTCTTTTGGGTAAACTATAAATTTTCTTATTTTACTATTTTGGGACATTTAAATTTTTTCCAAAATATTTTTTTGTTCTCAAAATACTTTTCTGTAATATTAATGACCTTACATGTAAATCCTTATCTGAGTGTATGCTTCTAGAAGAATTCTAGAAGAGTATGAACTCCACTTAAAAAGACTCCTGACCATATTGCCAAACCACCTTCCCAAAAGGCTGAAACAGTTAATCCTTCCAGGAGTGTGTGACTGCCCATCTGGGGCACACTTGGAGGACTGCAAATTAGCCTTTTAAAACATTCCTTTCAATATTTCACTCTCTAGCTAAGAAACTTCCCATGGCCGCAAGATCAAATCTAAACTTTTTAGTGTACACTCTTCCATTTCTTCACTTCCAACTGATTTCTCAGCCACTGCAGTCTGGCATTGGCCCCCATCTGTCTGCCTGGAGCTATTAAGGAAATAGCCCTGGATGAACTAAGTGTTAGGAAAAACTAGATTTCAAATCCCAGCCCTGCCACTTAGTAGTAGTATGTGACCTTGGGCAAGTGACTTAATTTCTCTGAGCTTGTTTCCAAAGCTTTACAATGGAAATAATAAAGCAAACCTTTATTTGTGGGGCTCCTGTGAAATAATATATGTAAAAAAATTTTTAAATCTGCGGAGCACTGTGTAAACATTAGGGGGTATATTGTTGAGACTACTCTTGGGGGTAGTGTGGTAGTTATTAGTGCTGTCCACCAAATATTTCTAATTCCCTTTAGGCTCATGATAGAATTTCACTGCCCCACTTCCCACTGGGGTGTGGCCACATGACTGACTTTGGCCAATGTGATATGAGAGGAAGTGGCATGTGTACTTACCTGCAAAATCTTTTAAGAGCTAGGCCTTAGCCACTCTGCCATCCCCTCTCCCATGGTGAAGATGGTTGCTCCATGAGCCTGGGTCCTGGAGAAAGAACATCCTTATGGAGAAGAATTCCCAGCCAACCAGTGATGGACACGTATCTCGAGCAAGAGTTAGGCCTTGCCTTTCTAAAGTCCGAGGTTTGGGAGTTGTTTGTTACTGCACTCTAACTTAGTTGTACGAGCCTAGTCTCAGTCCTTTCTCTGCAGCGTTCGATACTGAAATTCTTAAAATCCTCTTTTCCTTTGACTTGGTGTTGTTAGCACTCTTGGTGTTTTTCTCCATCTCTAACAACTCCTTTGTTTCCCTTGCATTCTCTTCCTTCGCTTTCAACTTAAATATGGATATAAGATGAGCTTCTGACCCCATCATCTTTTTTTTGGTGTATGCTTACCTTTGCCAGCTTTGTTTACTCTCATGGCTTTAAATATTATGTTTCTTTAACCCTCTGTGTTTGAAGAAGGTTTCCAGTTTGGGGATCCTTAGCGTCTACTTTTTTTTTTATGCCTCGAGGGCAGGAGCTCTAGACTGGAACCAGATGACTCTTGCACTTACCTACCTGTGAGAGAACCTCTCTGTGCCTCCGTTTCTGCATCTATAACATGAGGATAATTGTAGTTCCTACCTCATAGGTGGTTTTGAGGATTAGATAAGAAATCACATGTAAAACTCTTCTAGTGTCTACCTGGCACACAGTAGCTCATTATAAATAGTGGTGGTGGTTTTGTTCGTATACGTCTTCTTATCTCTCTCCTTCACTCTTCAAGTTCTACTTGCAGTTTCTGGTAAGATATGCTTAGAAATAGAAGCCCCATAAAAAGTATTTTGTTGTGGGTCTAACATAGCATTGATGTCTAATATCAGAGGTGAAAAATTGTTGCCCTCGCTCTGAAGATACTTTGTACAGTGTTCAATTTGTTTTCTGATTGAAGTATTGCCTTTGGGTGGGTCAGACAGATGCTTCTAGGTTCTCTGCTTCCTGTTGTTTTATACACAGTCGCCTCATTGACCTTGGGAGGAGATCTGCCTTCTGCAAACCTTCTCTACCCACACTCACCAGTCTCTCCCCTGCACACCCCTGGCGTATCATTGTCAGGGCATCTTGGCTTTCCCTAGCTTTTCCCCTAAGAACACAAAGAATCTCTCTCTTTTTTGTATTTTTTATTATGGTAAAATATACACAACATAAAATTTACTATTTTAACCATTGTTAATTGTACAATTTAGCGGCATTAAATACATTCACAATGTTCTGCAACCATCACCATTTTTCATTTCTAACTTTATCATCATCTCAAACCCTTTAAATAGTAACTTCCCAATCCCTCTTCCCCTAGACTCCAGTAACTGTTATTCTATTTTCTCTCTATGAATTTGCCTATTCTAAGTATACCTCACAACAGTGGAATTATACAATATTTGTCCTTCTGTGTCTGGCTTCTTTCACTTATCATAATGTTACAAGGTTCACCCATGTTGCATCATATGTCTGAATTTCATTCATTTTAATGGTGAATAATATTCTACTATACATCACATTTTCTTTATCCACTTATCTATTGATGGATACTTTGGGTTGTTCTGCTGAGAATATCTTGAGGCCCATGGTGTTGGCACATCCAAGTTCTCCATTCTCAGACAGCCTTCCCTTCTTGAAACTCCTTTGTCTATACCTCTTGTCTGCCTCAAAGTCATACACTGGGTGATGAAAATATTGGAGAAGGGGGTTGGGAAGGAACAGAGGAGACTATATGGATGTGATTGAGATAGACTTTAATTCTCTTTGCAAAAAAATGTATGATTTGAAAAATACTCATAGTTAGCAACTAAAAATCATGCATATTTCATATTTTTTTGGTAGCTAATTTCTTGTGTTTTTCAATATTTTTTGACTGTTACAAAGAGCTTTTTTTCGTTTGGAAGGCTGGTGATGGAAGATACACAGAGCCCCTCAATGTTGTACTTATGCTGACTTAGGACGTCTATTATTTTGTTTGGTGATTTAACTTCTGAATTTGGGGGGTGGTATAGCTCATGTCATTGGCACTGTACTTTAAGTTCTTCCAGAAGACCATTCTGTGCTTTGGTATAGCCAGATAAAAAAATGTACATTTCTTAAAGGGTTTGATGCACATTTGGCACTCCTTTAAACATTTTCTTTTACTTTTTGTTTCTTCCAGCAACATCCAGCACAATATGCAGACAGTAGGTTTGCTATTGTTTACTGTTTAACGAATTGGTCAGTCTATGGATTACATCTTTCCAAAGTGCCTACTTCTCTTTTTATTCTCTCTCTCTTTCTTTCTTTCTTTTTCTTTCTTTCTTTCTTTCTTCTTTCTTTCACACTAGAATATTTGAAATAGTCATCTTCCCTTAGAACCACCAACATTCTAATTAGGATACTTTCAATACTGATCTCGAGCTTTAATACAAATGATCAGTTTCTAGTAGCCTTGAAGACAGAAGAAAAAGTTCAGGAACAAAGGATGAAGTTTCTCCTTGCTAAATTTTCTTTTATTTTTTGCCATGGCCTGTGCTAGTTTGGATCCCTGATTTATGTAGTAAAATATTTCAACAATTATTACAGTATCTTAACTCTCCGAGATTTATCAAGGACAACTGAGATCTTAATATTATATTGTAGTTTATTTCACAAGTTTGTTTAATAACCTCAATAGTTATTTATATTTGCAATTCTGTTTTCTTTTAAATGTGTTAATAAAATGCATGCATTAAGATTGGCTTGATTCCAGAATCTGATATGGTCATTCTTCAAGTAAGTGATAAAACTCATGACAATAGGGCACTTGGAGATTTTGGGATGCGTCCTAACTATACAAGTGGGGAAACTCTTAGTTCCTTACAGAGTTAAATTAAGGTCAGACCTGGTTTCCGACACGAAGTTCAGATGTATTGGCAGATCCCCATGCTTGCATTTATTATACTGTAATTTGGGGCTTAAAGAGTTATATCCAGTCCATCCCCAACATCTGGATAGTGTTTATAACGATCACATTTGATCCTAATGTAATTTTGTTGGGGAATTCACTAGAATTCCTCTGTTGGCTACATTACAACTGAACATGAGATCTGCTAAAATATTACCGAAAACTAGTGAATATCCATAGAGAATATAAAAATAGATAGATTTCATCCCCCGTATCACCCCCCTGCAGCTAACACATCATGTTCATCTATCCGGGCTTCCTTGTCTTCATTGATAAAAATGGGGGCGACACTTTCACAGCAGCCAACATTTGTCAAGGATTTGGAACCTTGAAAAGCAGAGCAGGCACAAAAATCTTTCAAGGATGATTAGTGTACACGTGCAACCACAAAGGCAGTGTCAGATTCAACAGATATGGATGACATATGCCTGATGGAGACTTTTCCTTTCATTTTCAGTTTGATTTAGATGCTGTCTTTTAGGGTTAGGAAAACATCACTTGGAAAGTCGAGCCAAAGGTTAAAACCACCCTCCCTCCATGAATGGAAGCCCCAAATGAATCAAGTTGAACCTTTAAAGGGCTGTAAAGGGAGCCTGTAACTATGTGATGGGGAGAAGAGGGAGGGCATGTGGGAAATTTGGCAATGCAGTTTGAGGACCTCTCAGCCCTGCCAGCAGGAAGATTATTAGCATATTTCATGTAACTTGCGCAGAGCTGTGTACCCTTCCCATGAAATAATTTTAACATTCAAAAAGAGACAGATGAGAAAAGAAAAAGACAGATAGAGACGGACAGAGACTATAACTGTCTTTAGAGAGGGAAAATTATTAAATCTGAACAGCATATGCTTTTCTGATGTATAGCATATGCAAGTCTATGCAAATTATTTAATAGCAGTGCACTCAGAGTAATTTCCATTTCCTCCCTCTCTCATGATGGGAATATTCCTTTTAATCAGATTAGACGACATCCTCTGCAAACTTTTGGGGGTTTCTACTTAATTTACCATGCTAAGTAGTTAGGGTAATTTGAAATAAAGCAATCAGTGGACTGAAAAGAACGAAGCCAAACCTCATCTTTGTCTTTGAGATGAGGAGCTGGCCCGCCGTGTGAGCCCCTCAGGACTTCTTACCCCTCCTCTCCTCTCCCTGCTCCCCAGCACGCGAGACCTCAGCAGAGTTTCCAATGGCTGGTTGCCTCATTTTGATGGCATCTAGTCAGATCTGTTTCCCATTCAGAGAGCTTGCCTGTGATGCTGCATTCCATTCAACCTCTCCTGGCTGTCACAATTTATGGTGCTGCCTCAAGCAATGATGGAAAGATGAATTCACACTCATTAAAAACTTTTTCACCTGGGGAGGTCATGGACCCTTAAATGGGTCTTTGAAATGATCTGAAGGGGCCTGCAGATATTCTATTCTACAGGTTCTGGGAAAGGGAGCAACATACAGTGTGGTACCACGGATGGGCCAGGAAAGTCTTTGCGGGAAAGAATTCATGTGGGACACACACCTGAAAGTGACAGCTACTCATCAATGGTGCCTGTGTTGCAAGAGTAGTCCCAGTCTTTGGCAAAGCCGAGAAGCTTGTTTTGGGACATTGCTCACAGTTGTTAAGAGATTTGCGTTGCACAGTTCCAAGGGGCGCCATTGTCTGGTAGTCCTGGGGGAATCCGTAAAGTTGATATTTACGATTCTCCTGCAGATGGCAGTAAAGGGTCTTGAAGCAAGAGTTACTTCTAAAATTGCATCAAGTTGCAGTTTGGACTAGAGACTGGTTGGCCTCCCCTTTCACTGTCCTCTGTTTTATGGGTGGTGGTGTTTAGGGAAGGGAAAGATTTTAATTGCTTAAACTAATTCCCTGTAAAGTGTTAGCAGATGAGGTTTAAATATCATTTATACTAAGGCTGCTAGGGATTTACTAGCCACCAAAATATAAAAGAGAGAAATTTAATGGTGAAATTTTATGTACCAAGACAAGTAGTAAAACTTTCTTTCCTTCTTTTTTCTTCAAACCTGCCTTCCTCCACAAAGCAATGCCTCAACGAGGATCGTGGTTTTGAGGCACCAAGATCTGCTCCCTGTGGCATAAGAAGGTGCTTCTTATCAAAGGTTTGTTTACAACCTTTGGATGTAACAGAGATGGAAAAGAACAGGCTGTAATCAATTACTTTTTAAAAATTATTAAGGACATCATATAACCAAAGTAGGCCCCTTCTCCACGCAGGGAGGAAGTCTGGCCTGTGTTTTTCTGAGTGCCTACTGTTTTTCCATTCATTGTTTTTCTTAATCACCGAGGCAAGCACTTAGGGTACTTATTATTTCTCCCACTTCACACAGAGGTGAATGGATGTTCAGGAAAATCAAGGGACCCAAAGAAAATCTCTCTGTTAGCATGTGAGTTCAAATCTTAGCCTGCTTGACTCCAAAGCCCAACCTTGTATCAGTAGAGCGTGCTGTCACATAACTATTAAAAATGGAATAAAGGGAGACTTCCTTCTTATTATTTTGATTTTTTGTTGACTAGAGAAAACAAATAGGTTTCTGTCTTTCTATGCCTGCCCTTACCCCACACTCCCATGGGCAACCATAAACTTTTTTGTGTATTCCTTCAGAAATATTTTGTGCTTTTATAAATGCATATATGTTTATAAATGTATTTCCCCCTCATATAAATGATGGCACATTACATATGCTGTCGTGTCTTTTTTTCACTTAATAATGTATCTTGAAGGTGAGTGAAATAATTCTTTTTAATGGCTGCAGAGTTGTTTCCATTGTATGTATGTACCATAATTTTATTTAGCTGAAATTGATTTATTTAACTGACATATTTTTTAGCTGAAATTGATGAACCTAACAGAGATTATGTTGTCAAACCACTATATTCCTGTCAATGTAGCTAGCCTCAAAAACCTTAGAATAAGCCTATAGCCTCCCAGAATGACTGAATAGCTGGTACATTTTTTTAAAAAGTCATCTTCTGTTTTAAATATATATTATCTAAAAAGCAAAATAAAAGAACGAAACAGAAGCAAACTTATAGATACAGAAAGCATGTTGATGGTTGCCAGAAGGGAGAGGGTTTTTTGGGGGGAAGGGGCGTGAAAAAGAGGAAGGTGTTAAGAAGCACAAATTGGTAGTTACAAAACAGTCATGGGGTAGTAAAGTATAGCGTAAGGAATATAGTCAATGATATTGTAATAACTATATATGGTGTCAGATGAGTGCTAGATTTATCAGGGTGATCACTTTGTAGGTTATATAAATTTTTAATCACCATGTTGTACACCTGCAACTAATATAATATTGTATGTTGATTGTAATTGAAAAATAAAAATATATTTAAAAATATTATCATGTCTAATATGTATGCTTCCATACACACGTGTGTTTGCATGCACATGTGCACACACACAGACACACACACACACACACACCATTTGAACTAAAAGGTTACTGAAGAAAGACACCAGCACCTAAAGATGTTCAAGAAAAGTTAGCAGTACTTACAGGATCCTTATGCCTCTTTTACAATAGTTTAACAATGAAACGTAGTCTGTGGTTTGTCTAAATCTTGATTCTCTGTCTTTGGAGTAGGATGAGATAGATCAATAAGAAAATGGAGGAATAGATTAACCCTCCAGGAGAGAGAGAGAGAGAGAGAGAGAGAGAGAGAGAGAGAGAGAGAAGGAAATAATAACAAAAGATATTATATTTATCTATAATATCTAAAGATAAAGAGGGAAATTCCTTTCTAATCCAGTAAATTTCGGTCTTTGGATAGAAAGAGTTCTTTTGGAGCTGATGTGAATGTTGGTCTGCTTTCTATGTCGACACCTTATTAAGATGAATTAGAACTTTAAAAGTGCTCAGAGTTGCCCCAAAAGGTGAAATTTATATCCCATTAACTTTGTATGCTCCCTAGACATTACAGATTGCTTGTTGAGAGAGAAAGAGGGTGGGAAGAGGGAGAGAGAACAAGAAAGAGAGAGAGAATAACAGTTACTTTTCCAATATCCATCTACATTTAAGGTCAGGCCCTGTCTAGGAATTTCCAGGGTATCACTGGAACATCTGTGATGATGAGACTTTCATATATTCCACATAGTTTCATTTTTCCTCTATCTTAGGTTTCCTATTTAAATGGAAAATCTACTAAGTATTTATTAAATATCTATCCAATAGTTCCAATATAGTACGTTTGTTTCCACATTTGTGCTATTACCAGAATTTTGTCCTGTTTCCAGACCCCTCCCAATCTATTGCAAGCAGCTGTTTGATCTGGAAGTCCAGGGACATGGAGGCTAGCGTCTTGCAGCATCACTGTCTTCCCGTTCCTCCCATGCTATGCAGTAACTCACACCACATCCTGCTCCATCTCTGTGCTCATCTCCTTCTCCATCATCTAAAGGCTGTGATATAAGCCTCTGGGAAGGTGGGGGCCTCTTGTATGTGCTGGTTGCAAAGGACCTCAGAAATAATGATGCTAAAGCATAGGGGCAGAGAATGACCTCTGCTTGACTTAAAGCAGAAGCTGCCAGAATGGAGGAGCTACATGTGACACAGTGAACAAATGGTGTGAGCTGGTTTCTGTAGAGTCATGAAATTTTCGATTTAGAAGAAACCTTAGAGGTCATTTAGTCTGGTGGTTCCTAAGCTTGGTCATGAGCATCAACTGAGAAATATTAAAACACATGCTTGTGTGCACATGTACACACACACACACACACACACACACACACACACAGGAAGGAATGAATTTACACCACATCATGGAGGTGCAAGAAATGTCACATCATTTATCTAAATCAAACAAAGGGAGTTTTGCCAAGGTAGGGGAACTCCCTGTCTCTTTGGGTTGTATATGTGTTCCTGGGGACTTTTGTGTGGTTATAATAGTCAACGATTGCTGCAATGATATTGTATCACAAGCTCAGTGACTTATAACAATAAATTTATTTCTTATGCTCACAGGTCTGTGAGTTAGATAGGGCAGATCTGCTTAGGATTCAGGTCTTTCATTTTTCTTCAAACAGCAGCTACCCAGAACGTGCTCTTATAGAAAATACCAGCAATGAAAGAAAATACCAGCAATGAAAGAATGAACCATAGAAGTCTTCTTCAAGCCTCTGCTTCATTCACACCCACTGAAGTAAGTCATGTGCCCAAGCCCAGAGTGGGAGGGCACTGCAAAGTTATGTGGCACATGGTATGGATGTAGAGTCCAATTACAGAAGAGTGAAGAATTGAACCAAAAATCCCTGTCTTCAACTGACTTCTAAGACATCTTACTCATGGTTTTCTGCCTGCTTCACTGGACATTCCTTCTAAGTTTCTTTTGTGGATCCTTCTCTCTCTCCAAACATTCAACACTGGAGATTCCAAGGCTCATTCCTTTGCATTCTTCTCCATTTGCTTGTATTCTCTTGTCCATCACCTTGTAGACTCTTGGCTGGAAATACCGAGGACATCCCGTTTCCATCTCTAGCCAGTTCTGAGCTCCAGATGCATATACCCTCTTGCATGCTTAACAAATATCTCAAACTTAGTATGTTCCTTTCAAAACTGCCTGTCATTTCTCTCTTTCAGTGATCGAAAAATCTACCAATCGTTCAGGCCAACAACCTCAGAGTCATCACTGAGTCTTCTCTTTCATATCCTTATCCTATCTCTAGGAAATCCAATTGGTTCTATGTTTAAAATAGAAGCAGAATCTTACTACTTCTTTCCAACATCCCTGAATATCTCCTTTGTCTCAGTCATGGACATTTCTCACCTGGACCACTAAGATCGCCTCCTAACAGGTCTCCCTGCTTCTACGTTTGCCATCTACAGCCTATTCACAGTAATCCTTTTGAAATGTAATTCTCAGCAAGTTACCCTTCTGCTCAAAACCCCATTTCACCCAAACTAAAAGCCCAAATCCTTACAGTGCCCTCCAACACCATATATCATCTATTCCTCACCCTTACTTCTCTGACAGTCATCGCCTACTATTCTCTTCCTCACTTGCTCTGCTCCAGCCATTCTGGCCTCCTTGTTGTTTCTTGAACACACCGGACATAGTCCTGCTTTAGTGCATTGGTTTCCTCTTTCTCAAATCCTCTTCCTCAAGATATCTGCTTGTCTCAGACATCTGCCCCAGATACGTTTCTCACCTTCCTAATGAGACCAACCCTGGTCAATACATTTAATACTGAATCTGATGCTGCTCCCCATTCCTGATCCAGGACTCCTGCCTCCTCTTAATCTGCTCTATTTTTTCTTTTTCTTTAATATTTATGATTTTATGACAGTATATCATTTACTAACTTATTCTGATTATTGTTTAGAATAGAACAATTTGACATATGGAGGTAAGGTGCCTTGAGGCAAGGACGTGTTTTTTTGTATTCACACAAAGTTTCTGTATTTGCTAGCAGTAGCCTTCACTTGGTACAAATTCATAAATTACTTATAGGATATGCTTCTTTTTCTCATTACCCATGATAATAAAAGCAGGATTCTTTGGTTTCCAACCAATTGTAAACACAATTATAAATGTGGTCTCTGAAATTTCAAAAACAATTGCAAACATGGACACTGATGTTGCTCAATTAGATATAATCATGTTGACAAAATTATATAAATTTCTATTTTAATTTAAATAAAAACACACAAAAAATGCTCCAGAAATTCTCTGGACTTCCCACAATATATCTGTGGGACCTTGATTTTGGAAACACTGCCCTGTGGAATGATAATTCTCAAGTAAATTATAAGGCTACCCAAAGTAAGGCTCCAAGCTTGAAGTCTTTGGGATATTTTGTCACTTGTTCACCTTGTGAAACAAAGCATAAGTCATGCTATTCAGCACCCCGCTCCTCAGCCCCCAATAGATCAAGTTCAAAATATTAGATGAGCAGGTTGAAAAGAGAAAGTAAACTAGTATTTATTGACCACCTGATAAATGCCAGGTGTTTTTGTATCCACCATCTATCTCATTTTTGTGCCAGTGGAACTACTGAATTATTTTCCCAATTTTATAGAACAAAAAACAAACTCAGGGAAGTTCAGTGACTTGACTAAGGTCACATAGAAAGTGGTTAGATTTTTTAAAAATATTTTTTACTTGACAAGTTTCAAACTTAAAAGTTGCAAAATTATTATGAAGAAATCTCTCTATAATTTTTTTTTACCCAGAGACTCCACTCAAATTTTGCCAGTCTCCCCAGTAAAGAATCTCATCCAAAGACATATGTTACCCTCCATTGTGTTTCTAGTCTCTTTATTCTGGAATAGGTCCTCAGTCATTTTATGACCTTGACATTTTTGATGATTATATATCTGTCATTTTGTAGGCCATTCTTCAATTTGTGTTTTTCTGATGTTTTCTCATGATTAGACACGGGTGCATTTTTAGCTAAGATAACATGGATGCTGTGTTCTTTTCATTGCATTTTATTGAGAGGCATGTGGTATCTTCTTGTCTTGTTATCAGTGGTGTTAACTTTGACCTCTTAGTTAAGATTGTGGTGTTTGCCTTGTCTCTCTATTGTAAAGTTATTTCACCTTTGTTATTAATAAATATTTTGTGGGACATACTTTGCGGCTACATAAAATCTCATTTCTCACTCCACTTTCACCTACTAATTTTAGCATCCAGTGATGTTTCTTGCAAGAGTTAATTATTACTATGGTGGTGGCCACTACAGTGGTTTTCTAATTCCATCATTCTTCCTCTATTTATTGGCTGGCTTTCTACTTTAAGGATGAGTTTTCTCTCCTCTTCATTCATTCATTCATTCAAATCAGTGCAGACTCATGAATTCCTACTTATCAAATGGATTATTTATTTATTTTTATGCTCAAATTGTTTCAGATTTGGACAGCGGGAGCTCCTTTAAATTGATCTTGAATCCATGGATCTGGAGTTTCATTATAAGTCTATTTACATTGCATTAAATAGAGAAAATGGAAAAAAATAAATGCAAAATTGGAAAAGCAATGAAGTAGGAATAGTGCGCGGCATAGGTTAAGTACTAGGGCTTTCAAATCAGCAAAATCTTGGTTAAAATCCTGGCTTTATTTATCTTAGTTGAATGACATTGGGCAAGTTGTGTGTCTTGCCCTGCCCTCATTTACTTATTTGTAAAGTGGAGTTAAGATTTATCTTATTGGTTGTAAGAATTACATGAGATAACATGGTATATTTAAGAGATGTGACAAATGCCTGTTACACAATTAGTATGCAATAATTGGTAGCTATTATAAATAATTATGAGTCACACTATTCTCACCTTTAAAATGGGGACAAAAATCCATCTCAGAGAATCGTTAAAAAGATTAGATGTAAAATCATGTAGTACATGTAAGTATTAAAAAGTATAATATTCTCTGAGCTTCCACTTCTTTATCTTTATAAAGGCAACACTATCCATGGGCAGATTTGTTGTGATGATTAAATGAAATTATATACGTAATATTCCCAGCCCAGGGCCTGGCACTTAGAATGTACACCGTAAATAGGAAGTATTGCTATTGCAAAGCAGATTTAAGAACATCCGAAGAAGTTTTACAAAGGCGGAATGCCACTTCACCAGAGAAGGATCATGC